>NC_073693.1:161007163-161262386 GCF_029784155.1 Uranotaenia lowii | reverse complement strand
AAAACAAAGAAAAAAACAAAACATATATTAGAAAACATAACATTACATTTTTTAGGAAATTTAATAGCAAGCTGTTATTACTTGATTTTCCACATTTCGACGAGTGCCTCTTTGCACTACTGCCACCCGCGCGGCATTCTTTTCGTCCATCACCCTCCTACACTTCTCGTCGAACCAGTCGTTCCGTCTGTAGTATCCAGAAACAGGAACAGTTTCTAACCCTTTAAAGTTTCCGTAAAAGAGAACTAACTTCAGGAGATCTGTATTTGATGGTAGTTGACACTAGAATGTTTATTATACTTTCTTGTTCTTCTACATGCTTAGATGTAAAAGTAAAGAACAAGGAAACATATTCGAATGTATTCTTGTTCTGATACTACATTTACTTCCTTTTTTATATTGTTTTGAAACACTTCAAGTTTCTTGTTCTTAGCTAAGGTGTGTTTTATATTCAACTTTTTGTTTCAGTACTGTTTAGTGATTTTTGATTACTTCTTTTTTTTATTTTCAAGCGACTGAATCAAAGCAATCGAAAGATTCCTTTTAATTCAACCACGGTAAATGAAAAGTTCATATACCAGTATTTCGATAGCAACTTACTACCTTCTTCAGTGAACGTTTTCGATTGATGAATGTGTATCGTTTCCCTCCCTTATATTTTCCAGGTTAGGTAAGCTACTACTAGGTAGCAAAAACCTCCGAATGCTCGGCAGTTGTGCTGTTGTCTGTTTTTTGGGCCTACCTACCCTATTCTGGGTGTTTTCTGGTAGTGCTAAATTATTTTCTACCCGTTTTTGGGCATTGTCAGGTAAATTATTGTATTTCTTTTTACCTAAGAATTTGAACAACCAAGTGTGCCCTGGTCCGGTGTCTCCGTTTAAGAGATGAACTGATTTTTCATTGAAGATTTCAATGCTTTCAGCAACATCCAATTTAAGCGAATTACTATTCAAAGACCGGATCAGCGAGACATTTCCTCGATCAATAGAGTGACCAGATTCACACATGTGTAAAGCTACTGCAGATCTAGGATTCTGTGAAGGGAGAATTTTCTTCTTTGAGTCAGATCTAGCTATAGCCATGTGTTCCTCGAATCTATCAATCAACTTCCTTTTGGTTTGTCCAATGTACACCTTATCACAGTCGGAACAACTGATTTTGTACACACCAGATCTATGAAGGAGCTCCACTGGATCTTTTGTCGATCCTAAGATGGATTTCAGTTGATTATTAGAGCTAGTGAACACTAGTTCAATATCAAACTTTGTCAACTTGTGTCGCAATTCGACTGCGTTGACACTGTTGAACTCCATGGACCTTCGTTGAAACTCCTTCTGAATAGGAGTTAAAGTAGTGAAAGATTTCCGTTGAAGTAATCTTTCTTTTTTCCTTATAATGGCTTGAATGGATCTACTTTGATATCCATTTTTATTAGCCGTTTGGAAAATATATTGAAGTTCCTTTTCTCTTCCTTCAGTTGATAGGGGGATGGAGTTCATCCGATGGATCATGTGGTGGAACGCCGCCATCTTATGCTGGAACGAGTGGTTCGAGGTGCTCGGTATTACCCTCATGGTGTTTGTCGGCTTTCTGTAGATTTCGAATTGGAATAGGCCATCATCTCTCCTTACCAGAACATCCAGGAAAGGTAATTTCCTGTCTTCTTCTATTTCGCAAGTGAATTTAATATTCTTATGCAAACCGTTTATGGTTGTTAGAAGTTCTTCTAGAAAATCTTTGTTTACTACACAAAAAATGTCATCGACGTATCTCCACCATTTTTCGGGTAATAAATCTTGATTTTCAAGAGTTTCCTCCAAATGAGCCATAAACAGTTCACACAAGAATGGAGACAGAGGGTTTCCCATTGGTGCCCCCTTCGTTTGTCTATAGAACAAATCTCTAAATTTAAAGAAGGTTTGTCCCATACACAAGTCCACCAATTTCTTGTAGTTTCTAACTTTGAGTTTCCAAGTGCTCCCATTGTGTTGTTGAAGCAACCAATCTTCTAACAGATTAGAAGCTTCTTTAACGGGAACACTTGGAAACAAAGCTGAAACATCAAAAGAAACCATGACCTCGTCCTCTTCTATGCCTCCCGACGCCTGCAGTCTGTTCACGAACTCTAAGGTGTTGGTCACCGATCTCGTTTTGAAAGGTTTTGGCATCCTTTTAAACTCGTTCAGTAACCACTTCGCCACTTTTTCAGTGGGCGCGTTCACTCCCGAAATTATCTCCCTCATCTCATTCCCTGGTTTGTGAATCTTCGGTAAACCTTTGATTCTAGGGACGATTGGGGCAGACACTTTCAGGGTGCCCGGCGCAAACCCTAAGATCGGTCCACAGTCCTTCAGCGTTTTTTCCACCTCCTTAACCATCTCCGGTAGTGGGTCCTCTCTTCGAACTCGATACGGTCCTTCATCGATTTTGGCCTGCATCAATCCGTTGTAATCCGTTTTGTCCATGATGACCACCGAATTTCCCTTGTCCGCCTTGACGTAGAACACCTCCTTTCTCCTAAGTTCTTTCGCTATCTGGATTTCCTCGACGTTGGATTTCCCATTGATGCCCTTTCTCAAGACATCTGCCACTTCGGTTCTGGCACAATCCTTCTGGGCCGTGGACAGCTTACTGGACCTAATAGCCGTCTCTACATCGATGATTATCTGGTCCATCCTTGGTTTCCTCGACACCGCGTAGTTTAGACCTTTGTTAAGTAGATCGATCTGTTTGTCGGTGAACTCTTCCTTCGATCGATTCACCACAAAACCATCCAGTACCGCCACGCTGGATTTCTCGTAGTTCCGGGGCGGCTGCCTCGCCTTTAGTAGCTCCAACTTATTCCGTAGCACCCTTTCCTTACGCCTTTCCTCGCACTTTTCCGCCACCTTGACCTTCGTCAGAAACGCAGGGAACTCGATCGGGTAGTCCCTGGCCAGCTTCAAATGCAATGCGTAGCACTTCAACGTTTTGATGTTAAGTTGTGCATACAACTTCTCAACACTGTCTTTTATGAAACCACTTTCGAGTTTCTTCACTAGTTTCGATGGCACTTTTTCATTTACCACCACTTTATGACTAACAGGAGTTAGCCCAAGATGTAAACACTCCTTCAGGAATGCTATGCTTTTACGTAGCCCCGCGATACACTTCTTCAATTTTAAAAACACGTTTGGCTCGAACGGCTTGGATGCCATATTCACTCTGTTGTGGTATGAGCCTACTTGGTTGAATGATTCAACTGAATCAAAGCAATCGAAAGATTCCTTTTAATTCAACCACGGTAAATGAAAAGTTCATATACCAGTATTTCGATAGCAACTTACTACCTTCTACAAACGTGTTTTTAAAATTGAAGAAGTGTATCGCGGGGCTACGTAAAAGCATAGCATTCCTGAAGGAGTGTTTACATCTTGGGCTAACTCCTGTTAGTCATAAAGTGGTGGTAAATGAAAAAGTGCCATCGAAACTAGTGAAGAAACTCGAAAGTGGTTTCATAAAAGACAGTGTTGAGAAGTTGTATGCACAACTTAACATCAAAACGTTGAAGTGCTACGCATTGCATTTGAAGCTGGCCAGGGACTACCCGATCGAGTTCCCTGCGTTTCTGACGAAGGTCAAGGTGGCGGAAAAGTGCGAGGAAAGGCGTAAGGAAAGGGTGCTACGGAATAAGTTGGAGCTACTAAAGGCGAGGCAGCCGCCCCGGAACTACGAGAAATCCAGCGTGGCGGTACTGGATGGTTTTGTGGTGAATCGATCGAAGGAAGAGTTCACCGACAAACAGATCGATCTACTTAACAAAGGTCTAAACTACGCGGTGTCGAGGAAACCAAGGATGGACCAGATAATCATCGATGTAGAGACGGCTATTAGGTCCAGTAAGCTGTCCACGGCCCAGAAGGATTGTGCCAGAACCGAAGTGGCAGATGTCTTGAGAAAGGGCATCAATGGGAAATCCAACGTCGAGGAAATCCAGATAGCGAAAGAACTTAGGAGAAAGGAGGTGTTCTACGTCAAGGCGGACAAGGGAAATTCGGTGGTCATCATGGACAAAACGGATTACAACGGATTGATGCAGGCCAAAATCGATGAAGGACCGTATCGAGTTCGAAGAGAGGACCCACTACCGGAGATGGTTAAGGAGGTGGAAAAAACGCTGAAGGACTGTGGACCGATCTTAGGGTTTGCGCCGGGCACCCTGAAAGTGTCTGCCCCAATCGTCCCTAGAATCAAAGGTTTACCGAAGATTCACAAACCAGGGAATGAGATGAGGGAGATAATTTCGGGAGTGAACGCGCCCACTGAAAAAGTGGCGAAGTGGTTACTGAACGAGTTTAAAAGGATGCCAAAACCTTTCAAAACGAGATCGGTGACCAACACCTTAGAGTTCGTGAACAGACTGCAGGCGTCGGGAGGCATAGAAGAGGACGAGGTCATGGTTTCTTTTGATGTTTCAGCTTTGTTTCCAAGTGTTCCCGTTAAAGAAGCTTCTAATCTGTTAGAAGATTGGTTGCTTCAACAACACAATGGGAGCACTTGGAAACTCAAAGTTAGAAACTACAAGAAATTGGTGGACTTGTGTATGGGACAAACCTTCTTTAAATTTAGAGATTTGTTCTATAGACAAACGAAGGGGGCACCAATGGGAAACCCTCTGTCTCCATTCTTGTGTGAACTGTTTATGGCTCATTTGGAGGAAACTCTTGAAAATCAAGATTTATTACCCGAAAAATGGTGGAGATACGTCGATGACATTTTTTGTGTAGTAAACAAAGATTTTCTAGAAGAACTTCTAACAACCATAAACGGTTTGCATAAGAATATTAAATTCACTTGCGAAATAGAAGAAGACAGGAAATTACCTTTCCTGGATGTTCTGGTAAGGAGAGATGATGGCCTATTCCAATTCGAAATCTACAGAAAGCCGACAAACACCATGAGGGTAATACCGAGCACCTCGAACCACTCGTTCCAGCATAAGATGGCGGCGTTCCACCACATGATCCATCGGATGAACTCCATCCCCCTATCAACTGAAGGAAGAGAAAAGGAACTTCAATATATTTTCCAAACGGCTAATAAAAATGGATATCAAAGTAGATCCATTCAAGCCATTATAAGGAAAAAAGAAAGATTACTTCAACGGAAATCTTTCACTACTTTAACTCCTATTCAGAAGGAGTTTCAACGAAGGTCCATGGAGTTCAACAGTGTCAACGCAGTCGAATTGCGACACAAGTTGACAAAGTTTGATATTGAACTAGTGTTCACTAGCTCTAATAATCAACTGAAATCCATCTTAGGATCGACAAAAGATCCAGTGGAGCTCCTTCATAGATCTGGTGTGTACAAAATCAGTTGTTCCGACTGTGATAAGGTGTACATTGGACAAACCAAAAGGAAGTTGATTGATAGATTCGAGGAACACATGGCTATAGCTAGATCTGACTCAAAGAAGAAAATTCTCCCTTCACAGAATCCTAGATCTGCAGTAGCTTTACACATGTGTGAATCTGGTCACTCTATTGATCGAGGAAATGTCTCGCTGATCCGGTCTTTGAATAGTAATTCGCTTAAATTGGATGTTGCTGAAAGCATTGAAATCTTCAATGAAAAATCAGTTCATCTCTTAAACGGAGACACCGGACCAGGGCACACTTGGTTGTTCAAATTCTTAGGTAAAAAGAAATACAATAATTTACCTGACAATGCCCAAAAACGGGTAGAAAATAATTTAGCACTACCAGAAAACACCCAGAATAGGGTAGGTAGGCCCAAAAAACAGACAACAGCACAACTGCCGAGCATTCGGAGGTTTTTGCTACCTAGTAGTAGCTTACCTAACCTGGAAAATATAAGGGAGGGAAACGATACACATTCATCAATCGAAAACGTTCACTGAAGAAGGTAGTAAGTTGCTATCGAAATACTGGTATATGAACTTTTCATTTACCGTGGTTGAATTAAAAGGAATCTTTCGATTGCTTTGATTCAGTTGAATCATTCAACCAAGTAGGCTCATACCACAACAGAGTATTTTCAAGCAACATTTCTGGTCATCACTGTTTTTTTCTCTTTATGTTCTATAATCCTCTTTCGAACAACTACATTCAAACATCGTTTTTTTTTGTCTAAACACAACTCTGTAAACTGTAGCGAACAGCTTACATTGATCTTAAAATGATTTACATTTAATGGATTGGATAGATTTTCCTTCTAAACATAATTCATCAGCACGTTCAATACTTTATTAAGGATTAAGGATACCATAAATTTCCAACTCCCCACAAATGCTACAAGGATGGTAAAGTGTCACTCAAAATACCTTATTATTATATAACACAACTATCTTACGGAAAATAAATATCATCCGAATGCAATTCAATGCAAGTGGCTTTTAATTATTCGCTTCTGGTGTTCATCAATCTATAAGGCTGCCTTGCATAATCGTTCCCCAATTATCTTCCTTTCTTGCGCCACCCTAAATCCTCTTGAGGCATGATTCAACACACATCAAGTTTTGAAAATATCAGTCAAATTACCGCACAGATGAATTTGGCTATTTCCTCTGTGCAAGAAAACTTTATGCCTTATTTGCTGACTATGTTCCAATTAAAAAACGTTGATCGACAATCTTTTATTAGCAGCCACTACAGGATCGAACAACTTCTGTGGTATGATTTCATTTTTCAATCACGTTACATTCACCACATCGGATCAACTGTAGTACATAAACTATGAAAATCTTAAAGACCTTCGCATTTTTTTGCCTATTTATACGCAAAAGTCCACACATAAATTTTTCAATATCCTACATCATTTCATCATAGAAATTAGCAGTCAGTAAATTTTTCACAGATTATCTCATAAACTGTTACTTTTCCTTAAATTACTGTTCCAGAACTTCCGGATCCATTTGTTATAAAAAATATCTTTTACAGACTAATTAATCACTTTTCTCTCATCGCAGTAATCTGTCATTTCAACAAATTCCAGTCAAAACAATTTTCCAACTCTTGTTCTGTCTATTTTCATAATTAGCATCTTATTTTCCAGTTGAAACCAGACTCCGTATTTAGCGACTACCTAGTTCATATTTGCAATTCTTCACCTGCATGATTGGCAGAATGGAATCAGACTTCCTTATGTGCATTTAAGCACCTGATCCATTTCTAACTTTTCAAAAATAGTTTTTCACCTGCTTTTCGGCAGAATGGAATCAGCCTTCTCATTGCGCATTTAAGCGCCTGATCCATTTCAACTTCTGAACAACTTTTACAATAGTTTTTCACCTGCTTTTCGGCAGAATGGAATCAGCCTTCTCAATGCGCATTTTAGCCACAGAGAACTTTAAACGCCTGATCCATTTCTACTCCACCTGCATATTTGCAGAACGAAACCAGACTTCCGATTCGCATTTAAGCGACTGGTTCGTTTCTATTTTTCTCAAACTTCCACGAAAATTAATCTCTAAAATAACATACCTGGACCTTTGTCTCTTACCCAACGTAATGGTTCTTTATCCTCGTCGCCAATGTAGTATCCAGAAACAGGAACAGTTTCTAACCCTTTAAAGTTTCCTTAAAAGAGAACTAGTTTCAGGAGATCTGCATTTGATGGTAGTTGACACTAGAATGTTTATTATACTTTCTTGTTCTAGGTTGGCATGCTTAGATGTAAAAGTAAAGAACAAGGAAACATATTCGAATGTATTCTTGTTCTGATACTACACCGTCGAGTTCGCTCCACATCAAGCTCGCCCTCTGCCGGTAGCGCTGCTTTGACCGATTGCGCATAGTCTGCCGCGACCTCAGGTTGCCTCAGTCGTGCGATATTTAACCGAGGCGGGCGCCGGTTTCGTGTGTTTAGCGTTTTGTTTTCGGAGAGTTTTGGGCGCTTCTTCACCATCACCAGATAATGGTCTGACTCGATGTTCGCACCTCGACAGGTTCCGACGTCGATGATGTCCGAGAAGTGCCGGCTGTCTATCAAAACGTGGTCGATCTGTAATTGCATTTGGTACGGTGATCTCCAGGTGTACTTGTGTGAGAAGTGGTGCTGGAAAAAGATACTACGTACGGCCATTCGTTTGGAGGCGGCGAAATCTATAAGTCTGAGGCCGTTTTCATTGGTCAGCTGGTGCGCACTGAACCTTCCAATTGTCGGTTTGAATTCCCCTCCTGGCCGACCTGAGCATTTAAATCCTCGATGGCGATCTTGATATCATATTTTGGGCATTCGTCTTTGTCGTCACCGGTACTTCCGAGGTGCTGTGCACGTTGATGATGCTGATGTTGAAGAACCGGCCTTTGATTCTCAACCGGCACATTCGTGAGTTGATCGGCCACCACCCGATCACGCACTATTGCATCTTTCCCATCACTATAAAAGCTGTTCCAAGCTCGTGTGTGTTGCCGCAGCCCTGGTAGATGGCACGACCATCTGGGTACGTTCGTACCGTGAAGACCTTCCAGCATACCTCCTGCAGCGCTACGATGTCGAATTTGCGGCTCTTCAATTCGTTGGAGAGCACGTGGGTACTGTCCACAAAATTTAGAGATCGGCAGTTCCATGTTCCAAGTTTCCAATTGCTAGTCCCTTTTCGTCACGTGGGTCTTTGCCGATTTCCATCCGAAATTTGTTGTTCGTTGTTCGTTGCTTATGTTTTTTTGTAGTCACGGGCTCGCAAGGCCCGCAGCTAACCTCACTATCTCGCAGGAGAACCGTCGTGATGTTGCTGTTTTGGGTCCCCAACACCACCAGGACGTTGCTGCACTCCGCACGCCGCCCCTGACATGGAGAACAGACGCGTACGAAGCCTCCTAACTCAGTCTGCATGCGATCAAAGCATCCACCGGGGTTGGGTACCCGATCTCCGCTAAGATTGCTCGCACCCCAGCTATCACCACGGGGAGGTAGAGAATCGGAGTTGCAGACAAGAGGTTAAATGACCACTACCCGAAGGTTGGGTGTATGGGGTCTCGAGTTGCACATTGTCTACCGTTCGCTAGCCTTATCATTTATGACTTTGCTAAAAGCTTCAATTTGTTTAATATCTGATTTTAACTGAATTAAAAAGAAAAATCATTAACATTTTTGTTTACAGATTCTGTACGCATGATTTTTAAAATTCAATATATTACATCAAAATGTTGAAAAACCTTTTTTGATTTTTAAATTTTTTGTACATGCCGTGTGTTCAAAACGTATAACCCTCAATCTTGACAGATTAGATACATATGTTGATTTATCAGCCATTCCGTCGATCGGTACTATCGGCATATTACCCAATATGCGCATTTTGGAACACTTCCCCCTATGTTTGAAAAGGCTTATTTTTCGCAATTTAAAAAATTGTAAAATAATTTCAATACGCCGAAGTACTCAGCAGATATGGGGATTTTACAATGATGTCTTTTTTCGGAGGTTTTCTGTTCAAAGCTTTCTAAAGTTCACCTGCTAAGTCAAACTGATATAAATTTTATGTATTCAAAATCCAGAATAAATTACCTAAACAATGAGTCTAAAATCATAAATATCGGTCAAGATTCTTAACCAGGGAACGAAATCAATTTACTAGTCAAAACTATCTAAAAATAATTTGTCTTTAATTTGGCGACCAGCTTGAGAAGGTTAAATCAAGTTAAATGGTTTAAAAACTTGTACTAAATTTTGTACTGTACTTGGTTTGGTATGCCTTTTTGAAAATTGGTTGTTCTGGTTTGAAATGCAAATCAGCTTCATGACCTAAAATTGGTTTAGAGAAATCTTTATAAAAATACAGACGCAAATTGAGATTTAAGTTTACCGAGTTTAGAAGCGATTCTTCTCTTAGATTTTCGGTG
Organism: Uranotaenia lowii; assembly: GCF_029784155.1. Lineage (NCBI taxonomy): Eukaryota > Metazoa > Arthropoda > Insecta > Diptera > Culicidae > Uranotaenia > Uranotaenia lowii. The sequence goes on along the minus strand of NC_073693.1, from coordinate 161,252,541 downwards.
GTCAAATTGATGCCTGATTCGACATTGTGATTGATAACACTTTTCTTCCACTCGGGATTGAAAATTTCCAACCAACCCTGGCCTTCCAGTGGTTTAGTATACCTACTATTAGTCGTGCTTTACCAGTTTGTCAATCAAGAACAACGTTAGCCAAAATATGTTCAGCTATCACTATCTTTTAACTTGTCTCGTTTATAACAGCAAGTCAGTACATTGGTGATGACTGGTAACTGCCGAGTTAGTGCCAATTTCCATTTTCAATTATTTACCATCAATTTCATCCAATACTACACAGGGATCACTTATGTTATTTACATCATCCGGTATTTTAATTGAGAATCATAACTTTTATCACATCGGGACATGTTGCGAGAATGCCGGACAACTGTCCTGCAAAACAGGTGTTCGCTACGAATCCGGTATATAGGAACAAGACGAGCGGGGGCGCAACGAGCGAGGTGGTTAGACCAAGTGGAGCGTGATCTGGCGAACGTGGGGTGCCCGAGAAATTGGAGAACGGTTGCTATGAACCGAGTGAATTTTAGGAATTATGTTCGTCAAGTTATGTCATGAGACGGAATAATATGCAAAATAAATAATAATAACTTTTATCATTGTGTTAACAGATTATCACCGCTGGTTTTTATTATTTAATTGAATGATTAATGGCATTTCGGTGAACTATACATTCTAATGGGAAGAATATCAAATGAAAGTAATGAAAATTATAGACGGATAGGAAGCACATGACACATGGATGGATCGAAGCACGTGTTTTTCGTACCCCGATCGGAGAAGTTTTCTCAAATCACGCTCTTGGCTCATTTTCAACACCTTTCATGCTTCCTAATCTAATCTATCCGTCTATAATTTTCATTACTTTCATTTGATATTCTTCCTATTAGAATGTATAGTTCACCTTACTTACTTACTTAATGATCCCGCGCCGATCCTCCGGTGCATAGGGCCGTGGTAAAAGACCTCCACTGTTGATGATCCGGAGCCAGCATCTTCACCTGGTCCCAGTCAAGATTCTCGTCAACAGTTCGGATTTCAGCGGCTAGGCTTCGCCGCCACGAGTTTCTGGGCCTGCCTCTTCTTCGATGACCTTCTGGATTCCAATCTAGCGCCTCTCTGCAAATCTCGTTTTCATCTTACGTTCCCCAATCTCGATTTCTAGCGCCCTTTGATGACACTGGCGATGTAGTTCCTCATTCGAGATCCAGTTGCCAGGCCACCAAGCGCGGATGATATTCTGTAGGCAGCGGTTTACAAATACTTGCAGTTTTCGCGTCGTCACCGCATATGTGCACCAAGTTTCGCACCCGTACATCAATACGGATTTGACGTTTGAATTGAAGATTCGGATTTTTGCTCGTAGAGAGATCTGGCGTAATCGCCAGATGTTTAGGAAACTCGCAAACGCAAATCGGGCCTTTCTGATCCGGGTTTCGATGTCTTTCCTGGTACCACCATCAGGCGTTATCTGGCTACCAAGATACTGGAAGCACTCCACTTTCTCAACTAGTTGCGTAGCTACCATGAAACTGGAGGGATTTCCTGTGTTGATCTCCATTGACTTGGTCTTTCCGCCATTGACTTTGAGACCTGCTGCTTTGGAACTTTCGGTGAGGTCGTCGAGTTTGCTCTGCATATCCGGTTGCGTTTGGGCGAGCAAAACAATATCGTCAGCCAAGTCAAGGTCGTTCAGATGCTCCATTGTTGAAGGATTCCACGGCAATCCTCGGTTCGGTGCACAGTCGATCGATCCAGTCAGAATCTCATCCATTACGATTAGAAAAAGTAGCGGTGATAAAATACATCCTTGTCTCACTCCAGCAGTTACCGGGATTGGTTCGGACAAGACACCGTCGTGCAAGACTTTACACGAAAATGCCTCGTATTGTGCTTCGATGAGATGGACTAGTTTCTCTGGGACCCCTCGTCGCCTTAGAGCCGCCCAGATGTTTTCATGGTTAAGTCGGTCGAATGCTTTTTCGAAATCAACGAACACCAGCTGAAGAGAGTCCTGGAATTCGTTGATTTGTTCCAGTATGATTCGTAGCGTTGTGATGTGGTCCACACAGATCGTCCGGATCGGAATCCAGCTTGTTGCCGTCGAAGTGTAGCGTCGATTTTCTCCTGGATCCTGTTCAGGATCACTTTGCAGAGTACTTTGAGGATTACACAGATCAACTTTATGCCTCGCCAGTTACCGCACTCTGTCAGGTCTCCTTTCTTCGGAACCTTTACGAGGATACCCTGCATCCAGTTGGCCGGGAATGATGCAGTATCCCAGATGTCAGCGAAAAGACGGTGCAACATTTGTGCTGACAGGGCAGGGTCGGCTTTCAGCATTTCCGCAGGGATGCAATCGATCCCAGGCGCTTTGTTGGATTTCATGTTTTTGATTGCCGCTTCTATTTCAGCCAGCGAGGGCGCTTCCGAGTTGACGCCATTTATGCGACTTACTGTTGGCGTCAAGCTGCGGGTTCTGTTGGCCATCGCTATTCGTGACTCGGAAGAGTTGTTCGAAGTGCTCAGTCTATCGTTTGAGCTGATCTGTTCGATCGGTCAATAACTGACCTGTTCGGCATTCTTGCATTAGTCCTTGCACCACTGAGGCGGCGAGAAATGTCATAAAGTAATCGGATATCTCCATTGGCGGCGGCTCTTTCCCCCTCTTCAGCTAGGGAGTTTGTCCAGACTCTCTTGTCTCGTCTACAAGCCCATTTAACTGCCTTTTCCAGCTCCGCATATCGTAAGCGGGCGGCTGCTTTGGCTGACCCGGTACATGCCTGCTCAATTCCGACTTTCGCCTTTCTCCGATCATCGACCATCCTCCAAGTTTCATCCGACATTCATTCACTTCTTCTTCCACAAACTTTACCGAGAGTACCATGGCTCGTCGTGATAAAGCATTCTTGATTCCACACCACTGTTCTTCGACTGTTCCGTCTGTCGGCAGCTCCGAGGCTCGGGATTCTAGCTGTTCAACGTATGCCCTTTTCACCTCTGGATTCTCCAACCGGCGGACGTCGTATCGACACCCGACTTTCTCCTCGCGCCGTTGGTCAGATGCTATGTCTGCGCTTCGTTTGTTGCGGACATCAAGAAGGCTCCTTCTCCATTTTCGGCTGATGCAGATGTGGTCAATTTGATTTTCTGTTCGGCCATCTCGGGATACCCAAGTGACTTTATGTGCTGGTCGATGGGGGAAGAGCGATCCACTGATCACCATGTTGTTGTTGCCACAAAATTCTACAAACAGCTCTCCGTTTTCGCTCATCTGTCCTAGGCCATGGCGCCCCATGATGCGCTCAAGGTCTTGATTGTCGGAGCCAATCTTTGCGTTGAAGTCGCCCAAATGGATTTGAATGTCACCCTTCGGAATTCTCTCTACCACGCTGTTCAGTTGACTGTAAAACTGCTCTTTCTCCTGCAAATCGGCAACATCAGTTGGCGCATAACACTGGATCATTGTCCCTATCCCGCGATGGGGCTGCCATCTTGGACTTAGCTGGCGGGAGCCGCATTTCATAAATTCAGCCGCTTGCTGCAAGACAGACGCTGTTTGAGCCGCCCCTGACCTGGGGAACAGACGCGTGCGGCCACCTTCTCAGTCTGCATGCGACCAAAGCATCCACCGGGGTTGGGTACCCGATCTCCGCTTAGGTTACTCGCACCGCAGCCGGCACCGCGGGGAGGTAGAGATAGGAGTTGTGAATAAGAGGTGCTATGACCACTATGGGGTCTCGTGTTGCACATTATCCACCGTTTACCAGCCGTATAGTTCACCGAAATGCCATTAATCATTCAATTAAATAACTTTTATCATTGTATTTAACCGGTAAAATTTATCAATTGATTGATCGTGTATTTTGTCTACATTATCTACAAATTTCACGGGATGATTTTTGGAATAAGAACAATTTCGACGAATGTGACTTATCTCTCTGGAATTGTTACACACTACTGAAGCATGATAATTTCAATCGTTTTAGTAATTGGGAGTGTTAGTTCGATTATGGTTCACGCGATTCTCATAAGTATTGCAAATTTCGCCTACCTGAGAACCCATATATCCATAACTCCGCGACCTGAAACGTCTAGGATGCATTTCGTCCCTGTCCTGGATTTTTTGTGCATCTCTATTTTCAAATGATCCCTCCTTCCAAGCCAGTGCTTGATGGATAGAACATCTGCATTTACCATTCAATTTTGTTTGCCCCATGCAGTCCGTCGAGCACTATCTTAACTATGAGGCTTCAGATCTCTAGGGCTCTGTTGCCGCTATTCTACTCTAAGCTTTTTACTTCTCATATAAATTTTTCCTCTTCTGTCCCTCGTTCTGTTCTTCCTTTCCGGTTAGCCAGGTAACTCATGAACGCATTAAAAAAAATTAAAAAACTTTGAAATTTTAGATATTTTTTCCAAATACCTGTAATCTGTTACATAAAAAAAACGATTATCGAAATCGTAGATACTCGATTACTATGTGAGGAACAAGTGAAAATTTCATCACCCTGAGCTTGTAATATCCCTGGATACTTAAGGTAATCTATGAATGATAGATATTCAATTGTACCAGCATCCTAGAGTTTCAATAAGAAAAGACAATTAAAAACACATTTGTGTTTTTGCCTTAAAAATTATGTGCCCGATCGGGCGTTACCACTTGCTCTGACTTGGGCTCTAGTGTGGGCTTTTGAGTGTTAACTTTCAATGAAGTACAATATTGAGGCTTGATTATGATGATCTCTACAGCTCTTACGTTTTCGGAATAGTCTTGCAATGAAACACTAGTGTTGAATTAGATATTTTTTTAAATTTATTTCATTGAAATATACATAATCTGCTAAACGGGTACACATTAGTGCGTTTAGTCACGTTTGTTCAACATGCCTACAAAAGAGTCTTTTCATTTTGTTAGAGTAGAGTGCTATAAAATGATCGACTAAACGGCCAATTCGTTATGGAGTATCGTCTTTACTGAAATTGTTTTAATACCATTAGAACGAGTAGATATTCAGATTCATACATTTTACTTCCAAACTGGAAAACTTCCATTTAAATAACTTTCTACAAGAGTCTGATAACTGATAACGGTTTAATGTTTGAAATAAATTAAAATTGAACATCAGTACTCGGTGTGTTACCAACACTGATTTTTATCACACACAGTTGTGTCTTATCTGTTTGAAGGCCGATGTCTAAAGCTCCAACAGAAGCACCTCCTCGTGCTATACGGAATTTGCCAATTTAGTTGTGTCCATCATACGATCATCGTAAAGCGATAACGTTTTGGATGCTCTTACTTTCCGGACAGAAGGTGGTACATCACCTGGCGTTTTGACTCTCTGACTAGGATTCCTGAGCCTTTCGATACTTCCCCTTGGCCCAAAAACCTCGTGGAACACTTCCAACGAACGTTGCCGCTTCATGTGTTTATCTTCATCTGATTTCGTTTGACCGTTCAAGCTTGAACGACTTGTATTTAGATTTTTCACAGCATTTGCTGATTTGGATACAACAATACGGAGCTTGTGGTCAGGCGAATCGGTCTGTATCATGGTGAATGGTTGGCTGGTGTAATCATCGGGCAGAGTTTTGAACTTTGAGCTTTCGTGTACGGAGCGCACGAGATTATTTTCGTAGCGCCCACTACCCGAAGAGAGGTCCAGATTGTTCGGCCGTTCGATAGGGGTCACCTTCTCAATGTCGTTGTCCGCAGTATTAATCATGGTTATGTGTAGGCTGTTAGAATTGTTCCTAAGAAATTCCGGGGGAATGTTATCTGCGTTCACTTTGTAAGTGAGTGAGTTTTCTACCAGATTAGATTTATCATCACAATCATGTTGATCGTAAGAATTGGTTTTGTTGAATGTTTTTTGAAGCATTGCTTTGACGCTGTTTAATCCTCTTATTCTACGTTGAGACTCATTGTTGTCTAACTTAGGCAGACTGCAGGGGTTTCTGAAAGCGATTTCTGGCTGCTGACTGTGCGTGAGTGAAGCAAATTTATCTTCTTCATCGGGTATGTATGCATCATTTGTGCAATGTTTGTGCGTTTTTTGTGAGTTTATTTGATTTTGGTCGGTAACTGGTACATTTATAATTTTTGGATAACTCAAAATGGCATTATTTTCACAGTAATGATTTGCATGTGGAATAACCTGTTGATTGGGAGGAGTAGTAAAGCTAACTGTAGTCGGACTAACCTTGTTATGTTGTGTAGATGTTGAAATGATTAGATTATTTGTGCTAAAAGGAGGTGTTTGTCCTTTCTGAAGTTGAGCCTTTGGATTCGAAGAAGTGATTTCTAGTATACGTTCCTGGACGCAAAGAGCAGTTAATCGAGCTTCTGCGTCATGATCCCAACAGTCTTCACAAGTATCTTTTACAATCTTCGCAGCTACACTGTTTTCTAACATAACTGGGAATCTAGGCCTGGCTTTATTACGGGAGACTAAAACTTGCATTTGTTCAAAACTAGGATGTGATCCTATTTCTTCTTCATACGGAGCTCGATAGTTGGGTACTAATGATTCGTCAGTATAAAAATCTTCACACCGTGTTGTCAATTCCCATAGAACCAAACCCAAAGAATACACGTCTATCTGCTTCAGAGCGGATTCACAATCTCTTAAGTTCACTGCACCTTCAAGAACTTCTGGAGCCATATATCTTAAAGTCCCAACTTCATTGATACTCTTGGTTTCTGCCAGTGTTATTTCTCCACGGCATTCGTAACGAGGACCAAAAGTTTTCAATGCAAATCCGAAATCACAGATACAACAGGATAGATCCGGTTTTACCAAAATGTTTCTGGAGTTCAGATCTCTGTGACAAATGCACGGTTTAACTTGATCACCTTTGCGTATTTCAGTATGAAGATGTGCTAGTCCATGTGCTATTGATTTTCCCATCCGACAAAACACATTGAACGGCATTTTATTGTCAACAAGCCAATCCTGGAGGCAACCGAATGGAGCCAAAGATAGCACTAACAGGTATTCTATACGATCATCCATAGTGCGCCTTTCATCGGAACCTGTGGAATCGAAAATGATGAACTATACAGAAACGAAGCTAATTCGAAATTTTGATAATACCAAAGTAACTAAGAAGAGCCGGTGATTCCATTAGTGGTACTGTGTAGATGTCTCTCTCATTGAGGAAATACTGCCGATGCTGAGCTGTGAATATCTTAACCGCCACGTGTTGTTCGTTCACAACGCCTTTCCACACGGTACCATATCTGAAAATACGAAAAATTATAATCGACGAAAAAGTGTAATCTGCATATTCTGTTCTTCATTCTGCATGCAATTATCAGAGAAAAGGCGTATACTTGGCGCCATTCAGTAATGCATATATACTTACTTTCCCTGTCCGATCATCGCCACAAGTTTCAAGTTATCCACGTTGTATAAGTTGGAGCTGTAGCCTGGTCCCGAGGGTGCCAAAGGAGCCAGCTCAGACACCGCTTTGGTCGTTTGTCGACATGTGAGGAAACCGATGATCAACATCAGTATGATGCCCATCATTGTAAAGCAAATGTAAACCGTTGGCGAACTCCAGATGGAAGTGTATGGCGCAAACGGTGCGTAGTTGCTTTCCGACAATCCCAGGCTAACACTATCATCAACGATCACCGAACTTTGAACGTAGCTGTAATTCGCATTGCAATTGTCACCTGAACAGCAACAGAAGAAAAATCCGTTGAAGGTCTGACTATGGCTGATGCATTCGTTGTTGTTGCATGTTTCCTTATTATCCGATGAATCCCAGCATCCGGCTGTCGAATTTAGTTAGATGACTTTTAGTTGAAAACATTCCCAAGAAATCTTACCAACTAGGTTTAGACACCGATCTTACCTCTGACCAATATTTTAGTAGAATTATTCGATTCTTCCGTTTTCCATAGAGAATAACAGAGGGGTGTGTTTCTGGTACAAGCCATAACGTTTGACTGAAATATACCATTATATATTAGGAGCAAACTAATTTTTAGTAAAAAAAAAGGTTTTTACCGTATTTTTGTCAACTAGTGGGTCATCTGTGGGTTCTGCAGGATCATCATAACTATCGTCATAATCTTCAGAGTTGTCTTGACCATTCTGCACCGTTGTGCCATATTGCAAGCAGTAGCGTATGGTTAGCGGAGATCCTTAACGAAAAAAAAGATATTGATTTTAAAATTTTAAGATTGATTAATTCATTTTAAGTGAACAAACAATTAAATTCTACAAATAGTTATTTAACTAGGGCACGGTGTCTCTGATGGAACGATATAATTTATCGAAAATTAGCATCGCTAATTTTTGCACCATTCGATAGATGGGACTTTCCCCTTTCATTTGATTTCAAATTTGAAATAATTCACCGGGGGATCTAGAACAATTTATGTTTTTGAAGATTTTTTAACCTTTTAAATGGGTTTTTTTTTTCAAAGACAAAATTAAACTAATCACTGTGAAAACGCTCGTCAGACCTTTAGCGTTAATCCAACTCCACATTCCAATAACAAGATTTAATAGAAAATTTCTGGCTACAATATCGTAGAAGACAGCAAAGCGATACAAATTGAGAGAAAAGAGTTAGAATGTCACAAACAGAGTGATTATTATTTCATTTGAAAAATCTAATAAAACTTCTCATCACTGATTGAACCAAGACCAGGAATAGTATTTTACGAGCTGTAGAGTATAAAATGTTCAAAACGGTTTATTTACGTTAAAAAATCAATCTTTTACATAAATTTGATCAGGTTTATCTGAAGTAATGAGCATTTAATGGGGTTTTATAATTCCGGAACAAATGTCAAATTCTTTTTTTGTCACTCCGATTTTTCCAAAAATCCCTAAGTGGGGAATAAATTAAATTAAAGGCGCAAAATTTGATACATTCTTTGAAAATCCAAACAGTTGAAAGAGCGAAGGCCAAACTGTAGAAGATGGGAGTAATATCACCTGTTGTTAAAAAAAAATTTAGATTTAAATTTTCCCGATTTTTTTTATTTTGTGCAATGTAGATTGTATACAAGTTTGTTGCAAGTCAGCTTTTGTTAATTTTTTTTTCAAATTTCTTGAAAATTTGAAAATTTTATACATAAGCGATGTTATTTTTCGAAAAATAAAGTTTTCTCCCAGAGACACCCTGAGGGGTAACGGACCTATTATAGACCGCTTTAGTAGTGGCGATGCTTTTTCTTGAAATATAAAAGTATATGTTACAATTTTTTAACTGCTCTATCCAACATTACGTAGATCAAGGCTTTTTCTATCGAACAATATCGTCATTTGTTGCAATTCAAAAAGCCTCTGGTCGGTATCTTGGGTAACCACTATCGGGACCTACTTTGAACCACCCTGTGGTTTCGACAGCGATTGACTTAGGGTTAGTTGCCCTACTTTGGACCCTTTAAGTGGTAGTTTTTAAATAATCATGTTTTTCTCATAACTGGACGGGAAATTTATATCCTTCAGGAAATTCGTTTATAAGTCATGATCCTATCTGCAAGTTTCAATGAAAATGTGCAACATATGTGTCGCCGTTATTGAGAGATTCGCAAAGATATGGATGATCAAAATTTCCAACTTTGAACCTACTGTTCCTATTTTGGTACTGGACCGGTTCCTTTCATTGAACCTAGAATTCCTATAAAAAGTATGATTTTCGAAAATAAATAAAGAAATTCATTGCAAAAGTAAACCTCAATAAATTATCATAAAAAAGTATTATAGCTTTTTAACGTATAAAAAAACTAAAATTTCCGCTATGAATATCACAAACACTTTCATTCCCCGTCAGGACTATCAGTAGAACAATAGCTGAAACTTGTTTGTGTTTACTTACTTGTAGTTTATTTGCGTTGTTGTTATGTTGGAAATATAAAAAATTTGGTTCTAAGTTATGTCCTAGTTAAAAATTCGCACCTTTGTAGATTTGTTGGTATTGATACAAAGTTTTGGTGATGTCAGGCCTAAACATGGAACACCAAAGCCGAAAGTTTCCTATATTTGGACCCTTCGCAAATTTTCTGAGTTTTCCATTGATTTTTATGAATTTTAGGAAAAATAGGTAGTACACTCAGGCAAATTCTTATTATAATTTTCATAAGATGCGTCTTATGAACAGCTTTTTAGAGTGTAAAATTGATTTTCATAAGAGTCTTATGAAATTCTTCCAATTTTCAAAGTGAGTTCTTATGAAAAATAGAAGAAGCGGCATTGTGAAAAAATAATGAACACATTACTTACATCAGTCGTTATTTTTCATCGTCATACGAGGCATCAAACAGTAGTGGAGCCAATATAGTTTTCCTAAAAGTTAAAGTGATTTTCTTAATCTAAATGGTAAGTTTGTAAAACTTGACATTATTGATAAACTCAAACACATTTTTTTGTTCACTTTTCAGCATGTTGACCGGAAAAAGTAAAAATTCAAAGGATCTGATTGTAGTGGCCGGGGGACCCGTTGTCAGATGCCGGCTGAATTATTTTGTTGGAACCGGGTGTTAGTGTGCTGCTGATAGTGATCATGATGGAACAAATTAGCTAGAAACTAAATAAAATGTTTTTAACATCAATTATCTTGAGTTATTTTCATCAATCAAGACATTTTCTGTTTCCATAAGACCCTCTTATGAAAAGCAACAACCTCTTATTGAAGTAAGTATTCATCTGAAGAATTCATTCGTGTCATAAGATAATCTTATGAATTTTATTGATTTTTCTTATGGCGCCAGTTCATAAGAGAATCTTATGGCATACTTAATAGTATTTTTCTGAGTGTATGGTTCATATTCTTCACAGTGAAAGTAATTTTCCTTTAAACTTTGGCTTGGACAGTGAAAAATCGTGATTTTTCCTTGAACACTTGAATTTCGTAATACGCGCCCCACAAATTGAGCTGTCTGATTTACCATTGATGGGAAGGTACATTTTTAAAAACGTTCAAAATTTTATCAGAAAGACTTTTAATGGCAAAAACGGTATGGTAGGATTCAGGATGAATAAGAGTTCATTGTGTGCTTAGGAATATCTTTATTCCATGCCAGCAAAATGAATTATTTACAATTTAGGACAAAAGCGGCATTTTAGGACTAAAGTAGGCTCTAGGTCCAAAGTAGGAGCACTCACCCTATGTGTATAATTCAGTTAAACTTTTTCTTTTTATTCTCGTAGCCAAGTTTTGTTCATGTTTATTCTTTCGATAGCCAGCTTTCTCCAACTTTTCCTCGGCCTGTTTCTAAACTTGTTTTTTTTTGGATATTTAGTAATTCATACAACTACCGTTTTTTGTACAGCTATGCTGTAAAACAAAAATTGGTGATAATTCCCTCGTTTATATAGTTCTATTAAAATGTTTGGGAAATTCCGAAAGTCTACAGCAATCTCGACGAAACTTGTGCAGTGCAACATACTGGTCAGTTTTCTGTGACCAGTTGGCTTAACTTTAGGATCAAATTTTAAAATACATCACTATTCACCTTCAGGCGACTCAATAAGTTAAGGGAGCCCTTCATCATCAACTCCGCGACATCAATGGATTTCTCTTCACTTCCTACACGAAATTGAGCGAAAATAATGCGATTTTTAACCCTCTAAAACCCCGTTTTTCTGAAAAATTCACCGAAGTTAACTTTATGATTACAAACAACTTTTGTTTTACAAAAATCCATCAAAAGGCGGGGTTGGGTTTAAAAGGAGGAAATTGAATACGAAAATACCATAATTTCTAATTTTATTTTTCATATAGGGGAGATAAGGGCATAATCAGCACCCGGAGCATAGTCAGCACTCCTCTTTTCCACGAAAGTACGAATTTTCTCAAATAAATTTTCATAAGGAACAGTTTTGTGGTTCCTATGTTTTAATTTTTTACCAAAAAATAAATCTCCTTATCATTTTCATAGAAATATTTAAAAAAAAAAACCATCGTGGTTCTCAAGTGACGAAAACATTATAATTTTTGATCACCGGAAAATAAGCTCTTATGATCGTGAAATCATCTTGATCTATAAGATACGCACTGAAACATGATGTACACATTGTTCATAAATTTTTATTATCATTTTTTTTTACTATAATCAATTTTATAACGCGTTTTTACTTTTACTTGTTGACTGGGGGCGTATAAAGCACCATTGGTCGGGGCACGATGAGCATTTGCTACCGTAGAATCTAGCAGATAACCCATCTCGATGAAGTCAACTAAATCATAGAGCCATAGCTTGTCTAGTTTACATCTGACAATTTTGCCTATTGGTTAGGTGTCGGAGAGGTAATCAGTAGACTCGACGCTCATCGTGCCCCGATTAATGGTGCTTAAACTGCCCCATTGGGGGTTCTCATTATGTCCATACAGTTTTTAGCAAAAATTTTTAAAATGCATTTTTGAATGTTTTTACTACTTTTTCAAGGTTTAGTCCGTTAGGAAAGAGACTGTTTTAGTGTCTGAACAAGAAACAATGAAATAACTCACAAATTATAGCTGTTTTTGTATGGTTAAATTAGCGTTCTTCTTAAGGTGGCCCTTATTTTTTTTTTTTTTTTTTTTTTTTTTTTTTTTCCTGGGATTTTAACGCCTGGACGTTATTCATCCCCTTTCCTGCAATGTCTGTCTAGTGCGTCTAGTGTTGCCAGTGTTGTAGATCTGTTTCTTGTTGTTGATTTCTTTTATCTTATATCTCTCCGAACAATTTGGTTTTTCGTAAAAAGCGTATCATTTTCTCTTCGTCTTCAGGATCATTTGAGAGTGCTTCCCGAAGGTTTTGAGCCAATCCACAGTCCGACCGGACCTGGTGATATATCGGGCACTGAATGATGATGTGTTTAATGGTTACGGGAACTTTGCAAGTGTGACATTCGGGAGGATCATCGTTACCCATTAGGTGACCGTGTGTCAGTCTGGTGTGACCTATGCGTAGCCGCGTAAGTACTCTCCGTTCCAGAAATGTGTTTCGATCAGTCCATGCCAGAGTGCAGTTTTTTACTTCTCTTAGTTTGTTCTCAGGGCAGGTGTTCCAACGATGTGCCCATAGTAGGGATAGTCTGTCTTTTATCCAGTTTGTGATGTCTAACGGCGGGACAGGAATATTTGGAGGAGTCATCTGACTGCCTTCAAAAGCCAGACGATCTGCAGCTTCATTCCCGGGAATCATGGAATGACCAGGGATCCAGCACAGGGTAATACTTTTCTGGATAGCGAGTTCAGAGAAGGTAGTAATCCAGGGATGTTTTGTGTTACCCGCTGACACGAAGGTGGCCCTTATCTCCCTTACAAATGATATAGTGCACGCTCATTTTTTTTCAACCATAAATGACTTTTTTTGAACCATTTTATGGTTTTTCCGATAGAACTGCCATTATTGTTATTATTCAACCATCGTGTTCGGTTGAATATCAAGCATTTCTTAAGTTCTGGTGGTAAACTTAGAAAATGGTTAAATTTTAAACGCATTTTGTTTGAAAAAAGTAGCCATTGTTGGACGTGCAGTTCGGTTGTTTGTTTTCTACGGCTGTGGGTCGGGTTTTACAGAGTTTTTAGTATATTATACAGCTCCCGGAGGATAATTTGATCAAATATCGGGTAAGTATCTACTGAATTGAAGAATTAAACAATAGTGATGAGAATTTGAAATTATATTTAGAACATCCTCCAAATCCCCCTCGTCAATAACCTCCAAATATTTTTTTTTGTCAAACAGAACGAGCGGTTCCGAAAATTTAAGACCATCGTGGTGGACTACTCGCTAAATTTGAAATACTCAGAGCCCGGCTACCTTTTACTCAGACGTCGCCACATGTATGAAGCAGCCGACGGCTGATCTTAATGAACTCAGAAATCAGCGGAAAGATTACTCAGACGGCAGGAAATTCGCCACTCAGAGAACTCGAGTGCCTGAAGGCGACAACTGAGTAAATGTTGAACAGTTGCGAGGCGGTTGAACTTGGTTGGTTTTGTGCAGCAAAAACTTGAAATTTTACATGGTGAATATATTGATTTTAAAGGTAATTTCTAGATGTTGATACGGTTTTATTTATATTACAGGATTCTGCGACGAAGTGATGATGGTCCAAATAGATTTGCCATCTAGTACGGCATAATGGGTCCCGGCCCGGGAGACGAAACCCGACGGGCAAAAAAAAAATTCAAAAAGTTTGCGGATTTTTTTTTAAATAAAGGTGTATGAACAATATTTTGACTTTTATTATTCATCAATCAACAAATCCATCATTTGTCTGAATAATAATACAAGTTTTAGTTATTCTAGCATGAAAAAAGCGGCCAAAACCGCTTCAGAATTATTCGCGCATTCTGAGTAACCATGACTCAGTTGTCGCGAAAAGGGCTGTTAGTCAGTTCTGAGTAAAGGCCGTTTAGTCAGAACTGAGTAGGTGCGGTTTTGGCGACAACTGAGTAACCGCCACTCTGAACTGAGTAGCTGAAAGTTAGCGAGTACAGCTGCTTTAAATGGCTAGCAGTTTCTAAGGAACTGGAACTTCCAGCAGCAGCACCCACGAGATAGTGGTGTAAAAGCAGACGAATGCTGCTCCCCCTAGAAACTGTGGCTTTTCATCTGCGCACCGGAGGCGAAACGGAACTCCCGGTTTATTTAAAAAGCTGCTTGAACTACCGAGATTTGGAATCTTCCAAAAGGTAAGGTTAATGCTAGCTACATTTTTTAATATTTTTATTTTGTTTACATTGTTCCGTGAAACATTCAACAGAATCATTTTTTTTTTTATCTTTTTATTGCAGATGATAAGAATGATGAGGGAACACTTCGGAAGTGGCTGACTTAAAATATTACCCCTTTTGTAATTCCATTTTCAATAAAAGCTTTTTTAAAAAGAACACGGATTTAATTGTGCCATAATACATTAATTAAGGTCTCTTCCTTTGATTTTTTATATGTTTAAGTGAATGAAATATAAAAATCCTCGATGTTCTGCTGATTTTCACTTTTTCGACCATGTTTAAAAAATAACCATAATCCAAGTTCTCCTCCAAATCTCATTTTATGAGTTTTCACTGAAAACTCATTAAATGACTTGATCCACAAAACTTCGATTATGGTTATTTTTCAAGCATTAATGGTTCAATAGGGCCGAGCGTGTGTGGATTATTTGTTCCATATCATCGTACCTCTTCTCTCTTCATATGACCGTTGGACATTTAACAACAAGTTTAATACCCTGGTTTGGGTAAGTGGTCCAAAATAAGTCCCTAATGAATTAAGCAGGACTTATTTCCGACATGAGTCAATTTACAATTAAAACAAGGTTTTTGCGTTCTTTGAGCTTGCAAACTAGTTTTGAAGTGTTTCGTAGCTCGGATTCATTTGGTTCAACTATGAAAAATCAAAACTTTCTATTTTATATCCCTTATCTGCTTATTTAAATGGAATGTTATATGATTAGAATCATATGAAGGAGCTTTATCTACATCTGTTCATTTTTTTCCTGATTAACTTGATTTATGCTATTGGAAAACTGTTGCAAGTGGTCCAAAGTATGTTCCCGGTCCAAAATATGTCCGTTACTCCACTTCCTTAATTTTTTTTTACATGTAATCTAGACTTACCTTCAATTTGCAGTAACACTTTGATAGCAAAAAATGCTATCACACTTAATAAACTTTTCATTTTAACTGCTGCTGATGATATTGTTGATAATCCAGTTGCTTTAATTCACACTTTTGAAAAGTCTTTGTTGCACTAACTTTTCGTTACTACTAATTCAATCAATCAAACTGCTCCAATTTTTAAATCAATCAGTTTATTAGTATTTCTTCTCGACACCATGATTCGCTTGATTTTTCTTCACTTTGAATGTTTAGAGCTGTTTGCATTCTGAAAAGTGGGCGTATTTATACATATAGCGTATGATAGCGTTTTAACTCACAACATTTTGGCGGGATATTAAACCTAACTAATTCAGCTAAGTATTGTTCAATTTAGGAAGGCAATATCGAATGTGAAGAGTAGAATCTCTTGCTAGTTTTATTTAATGTATTGTTACACATCAATTGTAATTTGATGTAGCTGATGTATTTGATATATCTCTTATATAGAAGCACAGAGAACAGACGTACAAGCTCGAACACAAAATCTTCCAAAAAGTGTGTAAAATTTCAAATACTGACATTCAAAAAATACGTTAGAAATTGACTTGAAATAGTGCAATCTATTGTGCCGTTCAAAAGTTACAAATCAAATTTTCAGGTGGCCAGTTTTCGAAAAGGCCCAGCCAAAAGAAACAGAAAAATTGTTCAAAACTATCGTTGGAAATTTTACACAAGTTTCGTGGGCTAGCTTGTATGTCTGTTCTCTGTGATAGAAGTTGCATATCCACTTTATGAACAAGTTAACAATTTTTTACTGTTAATAAATATGTTCGTCATATTCAATGAGAAATTTGGATCAAAATAATCTTTTTTTTTATTACTTTACAAAATATGGAATAAAATTAATTACTTTAAAGTAAATTTTTTAACCGAAGAAAATTTTTATTGCATTACTTTCAGGAAATTCAGGAACAATTTTTTTCAAGATTTTAATATAGAATCTAAATATCCCATTTTTAATTCCCGGGAAAGAAATTATAAAACCAGATTTGTATTCAAGTAGATATCTGATTCAGATTTGGATTATAAATTGTTAATCAGTCGGGACGTTCGAACATTTCGACGCAGCATTAATCGTGATGAACAGCACCCTTAAAAAAGTTAGCCCATTTTTGAAGCCTAATAACTTTTTTATATTAACTCGAATCGAATTTGCAGTCTTCGGATAAAATATTTGTCATAATTTGGGCTTTAAGAAAACCCGTTTTCAGAAGAAATCGGCCGAAGGAAACCAAAGTTATACTAAGAAATACTGGTTTTTCATGTTTCTCCCGAACAAAATGTCTCAAAATCCCATACAAACTTCAAGCTCGTTGAGCGACCCCTTCCCGTGATCCGATCTGGCCCAAATTTGGCATGGTATCTTATACTCGGCCTAGGATAAATTTTAGCTTGTAGCACATAACTATTTCAAAAGTCGGGTCATTTGAGGCACTCTAATGTACACGTGCCAAATTTCTGAAACCAATCGATCGATCAGAATGAATGTTTCAAATCAATTCTATTTCCGATAAGTCATTGATAAACTCATGCGTGAGTTTTCAAAAGGACGTATGTAACATCAGACAAAATCTGAGAAAAAGGAGGGACAAAATTATGTTAATATAAATAAATGCTATTTAAAGCTGTTTGATCTAGAATCAAGTTTTATCATGGCAGCTGTAGGAAAACCAATAATGTTTTAATTATAGGTTTGAGCATACTGGATTTTTTGCTGTTTCCTAGTGAATTTGTTAAAAAAAATATTTTACACCGTATTGTTGAGTTTTTTTTTTCACATACGCCATAATGATTCGTCGTTGTGACAGTTTAATATTTACATACACCCTTTATGATTCGTCGCTTGGACAAATTGTTTTCATTATGCGTCAAATCAGATACGTCGGTTTTTTCACATCATTGCAGATGCGTCAGTTTTAAAATAATAATTATTTTAAAACTGACGCATCTGCAATGATGTGAAAAAACCGACGTATCTGATTTGACGCATACGACGGTTTGCTGCGATCCTATCTGCTGTGTGTGCGATATTATTTGTTTTGACAGATGCGTCGTTTTACCAAAAAGAGGTGTAAAGAAGAATTTCGAAAACACTGAGAAAAGATGACATAGGTCGTTTGTATATTTTTTTAGCTAACGGCATATTATTTTTTTTGTTTGTACAAACAGTTAATTCATACAGAAGAAAATAAAATTTACTATACCGTGCAAACAGTAACTCAATTTGTTTACTTTTGCGACATACGTCCTTTTGAAAACTCACGCTTGAACTATTCAAAATGATGTTCCTTATTCAGAACTAGAAATTAGCTTGAAAATAAATTCTAAGCAGTCTAGTTTTAAAATTTAAATTCAACATTCCCAAAACACCAGTCAAATATGCAAATCATAAATTAATTATCAATAAATATGAAATAGAATACATAAAATATAACACCAGATTTTAAAAAAACTGAATCCTCGAATAAATGTCAGATCAGGTAAAAAATTAACCACGATCGAAAATTGTTAGAAAAATAATAACAATTGTAATTTATTATTCATCTTATTTTATATTTTTTTCTTCATTCTCAATTCAAGGGTTGATTAAAAAATTCCGCTGTAGCATCTTGATTTAAACAAAATCACGATTTGAAATGTGAATTCCCGAGTATGGAAAATAATCAGTTTGAACTTAAAAGAATTTTTCAATAGTTGATCATTGAATTTTATTTGATGATAAAAAGGATATATTTAATTTTATTTTGTAAGAGTGCTAGTGCTCAAAGTCAAAGAAAAAACACTTTTCTATATTAAAATTCTTTCAGTTTTTAAAATAAAAGGCTGGTAAATTTATTTGGAAATTAAAACAAAACATGAAGAAGAAAGAGATAAGTTTTTTAATATTTTAATTTTGTTTCCATAAACTCGTCGAACTATTTTAAAAACTTATCAATAGAATTTAATTGTTAACTACATTTTGGTGCCTAAGATTGAAAGATTGATTAGACAAATTTAAGCGTCCTGCATGAACTCAAATCTTTTGTCAAATTTTGTCTATCACCGTGCGTTTGGAGTTTATAAGCTTTAAAATGTAATAGTTTGAAGTGAAATAAATCATTGATTACTGATAAAATAACGAATCTAAACCTTATTTTGAATTTGTATACCTGTTTAATTCAATTTAGGAATAATATTTTAAAGATGATTTAAGTTCCAAGTTCTGAAGTCTACAGATTTTTTAAATTTAATAAAAATATCACTTGAAGTATTTTTTTAATTTACTGACATAACATAAAGTTTGAAAAAAAAAATGAATTCATTTAACAAAATTTGTTCAAACTTGCAAAACGATTCTATTTTTGCTTTAAAATATCCAAAATTCAGATTGGTTTTAAATGTTATTAAAAATGGGGAAAAGTAAACCAATAGAAAACATCCATAACTTTTTTTCGCAGAACTCAAAACAAATTGCAGTCTTGGGGAAAATTGAATGTTATGTTATGTTTTTTTAAGTTTTGTCAAAAAAAAAAATACAAAACTTTCTTAAATAATTTTAAAATATTTCTAAAAGTTATTGAAAAAACCAAAGCTGATAGAAAAATTGCGAACTTAGTTAGATCCAGGGCACCCAAATTAGTCATTAGCTTTAAATTGATTTGCATCTCGAAGGATGTATATTTTGTGTCCTTGTGTAATTTATCTAAACATTCCTAATAAAAACCCACTTTAAAGACGAGGTACAGTTTTTGTATGTCAAGATTTTAGTTTCAAAACAAAAGGTTGATTGAATTGCAAATCGAAATTTACGATAAAAAAAAAAGTTTAAATTCGTGAACGGCATATACAGTGAGTGGAATAAGAATAGCACCACTATGTGTTTTGCTTGTTAAAATATGAATACTTGAAAAATACGAAAATTTTCTTCCACAGATTGTTCTGAATTGCTTAACGGATAAATCAAGCATAAGTTTACTTTTTTTTTGGATGTAGCAATTGGCGCTGAGGATAAAAAATGTGAAAAAATGGTGCGAAATAAGAATAGCACCACTTGAGTTTTTCAACAACAAAAAAAAGATTATTTTTAAAAATTTACTGTGTAAAAGCTTATAATAATACTTCTACGAATTATTTGAATAGATAACTGCATTTTAACGAGTTTTTCAGAATTCCAAAGGTTTTGAAAGGGGTTTTTAAGAGATGGAGCATCTAGCGTTAAGTAATTTGATATGTGAGCTGTAATTCTTTATCAAACTACTTTTTTCCTTCATTAAAATGACGTGAAATGATGAAACAAACATTTGGGATTAATTTTGAATAAGAAAAAAATAGGTTGGAAATCAAAAAAGATTTTGTTCAGTAAACCACACTTTTTCCAGTTTCAAGTCGTAGATGGCAGCACTATCTTGCAGTTAAAAGTTCACACTGCAGAATGCTTTTCCGGATTTGCAAAAGAATCACCAACACAAGAATGTACAACCGCCAAAATTCCTGCCCATCTCAACTTCCGATTCAATTGCAAATCATACTTATATTACTGCTAGCCGTTTGGTCCATCAAGCTCCATCGCAAAGTATAACTTTATTCTGATAATTGGTCCAAAAAATTCGTGACCTTGATGCAATTCTATTTTTTTTTTGGTTTTAGTGATCTTAGAATTTCCAAAGCGTTTACACGGAACATGTATTTATTTCTTAACCAAAATCATCCAGCACTCCCTAATTAATCCCGGATATTCGAAAATGGACATGAATTTGGTTCAAAGGCAAGATAGTGCTGCCATCTATGACTTAAAACTAGAGAAATAGTGTTTGACTATTAAAACACATTAGTATTTTTGATTTCCAACCTGCTTTTTGGATTCAAACTCAGCTTTAAATCTATGTTTCATCATTTTGCATCATATTTATGAATGTTAATGAAGAAATCAAGCAGTTTGATAAAGTTTTATAGCTCAAATATCAAATTCCTTAACGCTAGAGGAGCATCTCTTAAAACCTCCTTTTAATACCTTTGAAAACCTTTGGAATTATGGAAAGCTCCTAAAAACGCAGTTATTTATTCAAATAATTCGTAGAAGCAATATTATTCACTTTAACACATTAAACTTTTAAAAATAATCTTGTTTTTGTTGAAAAACTCAAGTGGTGTTATTCTTATTTCGAACCCTTTTTCACATTTTTGGTCCTCAACGCCAATTGCTACGTCAAAAAAAGTAAACTTATGCTTGATTTATCCGTTAAGAAATTCAGAACAAACTGTGGAAGAAAATTTTCGTAATTTTCAATCATTCATATTTTAACAAGCAAAACACATAGTGGTGCTATTCTTATTTCGCTCACTGTATGTAGTATCGTAAAATGAAATGTCTCAACGTAAAGTGATATTGAAGAGAATATCCGCCGGAAGCGAGCCAAATTTTTGAATTTTTTGTTAACACTTATTTAACACCTTTTACGATCAAGTAATTTCGCTTTACTAAGTTGAAAATTTTACTTGGAAAAATCTTCATGGGGGGGAGGTGTTCAACCCATGGACTTGACTCTATTTTACATTTTTTCGACTGAAATTGTTTTAAAAGTACCAAATAAGGTAAAGAATAACAGAGATGGTGAACTCATCAAATTTTGTTTTGTGGCCCACAATTTTTGTAAATCTACGAAAAACCTTATATTAAAATGATACATTTTCCATTGTAGAACATTTTACATTTTGTCATTTTTATTATTTATAATACTTTGTCAAAATTATAGAGCCGCATGAAAAGAAGGCCCAGAATACCCCACTCTGCCATAATGGTTTTTCCACATTTGAAAACACTTTATTCAAACGACATCTTGTAGTCGGTCATGCCAAAACAAGTAATTTCAATTTGAATCAACAAAATTTAGTGTGACGAACACTAAGTTGGAACGTAACTCAAAATATGTGAACATTCATTGCTTTTCCAATGCACTAAAGAAATTATTTTTATTTTGGTCTTGCGAATTTTCATCATTTGCTTAGGGAGAAAAGGGGGTGGCAAACACGAAAACATCCCTTTCTGCGTATTGGGTGTTTTTTAATAATGGAAGAGGGAATGAATTTTCCTCGGGTAAAGAAAAGTTGGGGAATAGATTTTGAACGATATTTGCACCAGCCTTTTAATGTTTCTTTAAAACATTAGTTCTTCTGATTGATTATTGTAACATTCCTAAAATGGATAATCTTCCGATGCCACTTCCATTCTAAACTTTCTTCACCGATAAGTAACTAGGTACTATGGGAAAATCGATACAGCCGCTGGCACTGGTAATATCTTATCTCTAGCTACTAGACATTTTTTACAGTTTTAAAAACACACATCCTGTAGAGATTAATATCCACAAACTTTTTCGGTATCGTTTGAAGACGAATTATCAATTCGGATTCGATCAAAGTCACTTCTAACATACAGAGTATATTTAACCCGCCGAGCGACACCACGTCTGGAACGGTATTGATTTTTCCTGCCAAGATTTTTCTTGACGCGCAAACACTCTCAACCTCAACGCCAATTCGCTTGCTCGCACATTGCCAAGAAGTGCGCTTCGTTCGACAACATTACAGACATAGCGAATATAGGCACACTAAGAATACATGCAGCATGATCTACTATCACAAACTATCGTAGAAAAGTAAAAATTATGTTGTTGTACATTAGACTGGCCCATCACAAAAAAAAATCTTTATATTCCACGCGGCACCCCCTAGATTGGTGCATTTTGGTGAAAAAATGACTTTCGGAAAGTTTCAGGTGATTTGGAAGAAGCACGAGTTGGCGCAAAGGACTTGAAATTTGTATGGAGATTTTCGGCAAAATGTATGAAAAATCGACATACTTTCACTCTTTGTGTTCTAAAATATGTTTCCAGTATGCTAGAATGCTCAGAATTTCAGGAATTGTAGTTCAAACAATGACAAACAAGTTTGTAGAAGATTGTGACGCGATACGAGTTGACTGTGATGAGTTATCCGCAATTGAATGTGTGATTTTTTTCGCATTTCATCGATATATCGTGCACGGTGTATAGGTGGATTATTAATACTAACTAGATCGCATTGTCACACAATAAGAATTACAGATAGGAAGTTTGTGTCTCCGGCAAAGTTGTAGCTTATTTTATAACAAATATCTTTGCAAAAAGTTGAAAGAAAGGTTTGAAAAACTATAAACTGCTGCATTGTGTGACGACGCGATCAAGTTAGTGCGATTATTACTATAATAATTCATTAGTCCATACACCGTTCACGATATATCAATGAAATGCGAAAAAATCACACATTCAATTGCGGATAACTCATCACAGTCAATTCGTATCGCATCACAATCTTCTACAAACTTGTTTGTCATTGTTTGAACTACAATTCCTGAAATTCTGAGCTTTCTTAGCATACTGGAAACATATTTAGGAACACAAAGAGTGAAAGCGTGTCGATTTTTCATACATTTTGTCGAAAATCTCCATACAAATTTCAAGTCCTTTGCGCCAGCTCGTGCTTCTTCCAAATCACCTGAAACTTTCAGAAAGTCATTTTTTCACCTAAATGCACCAATCTAGGGGGTGCCGCGTTGAAAAAAAAGTTGTAAAAATCGTCCCATACAAATTTGTGCCAGTCTATTGTACATATGTGTTTAAGTAGGAGCAGTTTTAAATTCTATCGACTGGATGAGGATGTGATTTGCAAGTGCTGATATCGCGAGGACAGTGATACAAAACGCATATAAATATGACCCATTCCAAGCACCCCTTAACTGGAGAACCGATTTTTCTTTTTCATTATTCAAAAATAAATTGAACAGCGTTAAAAAGGTTATTTCTTTAGCGTCATTTTGCATTAAAAGATTTTCAGTTACCCTTCTTTAGAATTGAGTATGTGATCGTTGAAATTCAAAAATTTTAGTATGAAATTAAATTGATTTTTGCAATTCTTCTTTATTTATAACATAACTTTGTCAAAAAAATTATTGCAAAAGATGGTAGAAAACCCATCTTTTAAGCATGATATTAGGATAAATGATAGTCACTGCAAGTTTACGCTCTAGAATCGTTGATAAAGGTATCTATTTTCAAGCGTTGTGACGTCAAGAAAATTCTACTGTTTTTTAATTCATGATTTTCTGAAATGTCACATATTGTCGAAAATTGGAGGTCTCTTAAAACCTTTTGAGACGAATTTAATGCAATTTTTAGATTGAAAATCGGTTTAGAAGGTCGTGAGTTGCATCCAGGTAAAGAATGTGTTGTGACGTCACAACAGGTAGCCACCTGTGATTTGAATAAAAATCTTGCAAAAAGATCAAGTTCTTCATATATCTATGTTGGAATGAAAATCACCGCTATTAGCTTCTATCACTTTCTTGATATGTTCAATCAAAATAAGTTCCATGAAATAAATGTAATGACATTCAAAAAATCTTTGAACACGGTAAACTTAATAGATTAACTTTTTATATTAAGAAAAGTCATAAGACTTTCATAAAAAATTAATTTCTTATAAAATTATTCTAAATAAAACTGTCCTTTTCACCTCAAAGAATGTCACTAGAAAATCCAAATCGAACCCCGTATTTACATAAAATCTCACAAAAGAAACTTTTAACTGAATTACATAATTAAAGTAATTAAAATATGACTAGTACAGTTTGTGAATGAATATAATGAAAGCAAATCAGCCGACAGGGACATCAGAAATTGGTGCAAACATTGGTTTTCATGTTCCTTCCTTCCAAACCAAATTTCTCAAAATTCCATACAAATTTTAGGCTCATCTATTTCCGTGGTCCAATCCCCAAATTTGGCACTGGACTTTGTGCTAGGCCTAGAATCTATTTTAGCTTGCAACTTATAAGATTTTCATAAGTCGGCTGATTTAGGCACTCTAGTGTCCATAAACTAACTTTTTAAAGATCGAAGGCCTTTGAAATTATCATTTAATTTTCCTTTTCTTTGCAATGAAAGATTAAATAGATTCAGAAACACATTTCAACGCTTTTACGAATACATATTTCTTAGTATTAGCTTTTTTTCTAAATAATATTCATATGATCGCACAAAAATACTTCGAATAAAATTGATGTGCGCAGTGTTGCAAACCTTATTCTGCTTATATGGGCCTTTTAGATTTATTTCCCCTTATCTATGGATATAAATAATAACCAAATCGCTCTAAAATAAATAGAAATCAAAATTTGAAAATTTGTTGGTTGTAATGAATCGATTCTTTCCTGAAACTTTCATAAAATTTGATCGAACAGAAGGGCAGAAAAATTCGGCGCGTTGTGACGTCACGATTCTTTTTGCTTATATTTTGGTAACTATTGGTTCAATAAAAAATACTTTTGATTCCAAATTGTGGTATATACATACCAGTTCGTTTTATGTTTCAGAATTTTAAATTCTGAAACTTGAAATATGAACCGCCTCTTCCGGAACCGCATCCAATGTTTCTGCTTTTCGGAGATCTCTGCGGGAACCAATCGGAAAACTGCTCAAAACATTCTTTTAGCAAATCGCTTTGGTGCACGACTTGACTGAACACCAAGGAATATTTTTTACTTTTGTGCCTTCTTGACATTATGTATTTTTACACGGCATTATCGAGTTCAGTGTTATGTAATATCAATGTGATTAACATTCTATGATCTTATAACATTCCGTGTCGTGTAATTGTAAGAAATAAGAAAATTCAGTGCTGTTAAGGATTCATATGTTTATGTGTTTACGGAAAAAGTTGTAGAATTACATCACATATGACATCGTATTGCCTGTCTGTTATTGCCTCGGGTTGTCCCTAACAGATATAATAGGCATATTTAATAATTTGCGCAATTGTGCGCGAGGAAAATAGATTTCATCCACCCACCAGTCCCCCTTGACTAAAGCTCACCTGTGATATCGCCACCTCGGATCACCACTCTTCCTGCGGCACTGCGAGCCGTTACTCCTATTTCCTTCGGCACTGCGAGCCGGCACACAAACACTTCCTCCTTCAGCTCGTTCCGCCGAGCAACGATTTTGCAGGTAGTCGCGCAGCCGGGAATTTGTTTCCTAGGCGCGCAAAATGGTAACGACACTCCTTCGACTCCTTTCTGAATGACTCTGCAGCAACACAACAGCAGTGACAGCCAACAATGGTAATTCGGCACTCGTGGCAGGAAACGCAGATGAATCGCGCCGCCGGGATGATCCTGGGCACGGGTTGGTCGAGCTCAACTTCTTCGGCTCGTCCCTTTAAAAAACTAACAGCAACACAATGACGAAATCACCTACAGCCGCAATTCGGCTCTCGTGGCCGGAACAGCGATAAACCGCGCCGCCGGGAATGATCCTTGGCACGCGTATGTTCCGCCACCCTTCTTCCGCTCGATAATGCCCGCACAGCGTTCGAGGCCGAAACTGAATGCGCGATACGTTGCGCCGCCGGGATTTCTCCTAGGCGCGCGAAATGTTCAGCTATATTGGCTCTCTGGCAGCCCACACTGCAGAGCGGCACTGTCGGGTGGATCTTTAGGGATCTTGATAAAAATTTTCCCTCCTGCCGAATAAAGACGAAAATTGACCGCACGGCAATCGGAGGCAGAAACTAAATGCGCGATACGTCGCGCCGCCGGGATTTCTCCTAGGCGCGCGAAATGTTCGGCTATATTGGCTCTCTGATAGCCCACACTGCAGAGCGGCACTGTCGGGTGGATCTTTAGTGATCTTGATACAAGTTTTCCCTCCTGCCGAATAAAAGATGAAAATTGACCGCACGGCAATCGGAGGCAGGCTGTTTTGCCTTTGTCACAGTCTGGCCCTTGGCCGGCTGCTGGTATCCGGTAAAACGGCCTTCTTCACGAAGGCTTTTTCCGGCACAATCTGTCGTCGGGCAGCACGGCCTGCTCCGGCACTTCTTCGTCTCACTCCTTATTTCGATGCTTCTTTTCCTTGCACGCCGACTGCACTTTTCACGTGCGCTTTTTTGTTTGACAGCTCTACACGAGCTCTTAGCGCCAGGGTGTGTCCACCTTCAATCAGTGGTCTGCTTTTGTGTGGGTTTTTGTAACCCAGAATTGAGTGCATGTAATACAATCCACTTTTTACATTAAAATTTTGTGAATTTTTATGACAAATTCACAAAATTTTTAGGTTGCCGGTTATATCAGGAGAAGTCTTAGTTACTTAACTAATGCACTGTCGACAAATCTTTCTGCTAACTTGCAGCCACGACGAGTGTTCAATTTTCTTTTAGTTGCAAGATGTTTGCAATGAACTTAGGCCTAATTCTTGAATCTCGAACGGAAGTTTCGCTGATGTCAGTATGATCAATCAGCATTCCAGCTGTGTTCTGGAAGATTTCTTACTTCTAATTATGTTTCTTCTCCTGATTATGGTTTGACTGTGGTGTGGTTGGATGGTTTGATAAGGGCTATGGTTTGGTGGTACTTGTTTGATGGCGGTTCTTGATTGTGGGGTTCTTAGGGAGAAGTTTCAATAGTTAAAATGGTGCACTCTCGATAAATCATTCTGCAATTTTGCAGCTACGATGAGTGTTTTGTTTTGTTTCAAAACTGCATAGCGCTTGCAGCTAATATGGGGCTAATACTCGAACTAAAGTTTGACTGATTGCTTTGAGTTTCAATCGGCTCTCCAGCTAAGTTCTGGAAGATATGCTTACTGCTAATAGTTACTTCTCCCTATTGAACTGTTGAAGTGAATTTGTGATATGGCATTATGGTTATTGCTTTAGATTTAGAAAGGTGGAACTTGTTGGTGGTGGATTTGTTGGTTCTTTTCTTAGATGATGGCGACTTATACTACAAACGAGGGCTTATTATTAGGGACATTATATGAATGGTTTTAGTTTGACTTGGATTTTTGATTTCTTCAACTTTTCTTTAGCGATATTGTGAGTTGACATCTTGACAGTTGTTTCTTGAAATTCAATGATACACGTTTAGGTTTTTCTTGACAAATTAAACTTGTTTTGTCAATTGGTCATGTTCGGTTGCTGGAATTCTTTCTTTCACGAATGGCGTGTTTTTTGCTTCAGCGGTGACTCTGGGCATGGTTCGTTGACTGGAGTTTTCGTGCATAGCTGTGAAGTGTACCGATGCTTCGCGGTCAGTGAATTGTTGTCTTTCTTACCGCTGTGCGTATTTTGGTGTTCTGGTGGTGCTAACGTAGTTCGTTGATCTTGTCGTCGTTCATAGCTGTGTTGATTGTTGATTTGTCATGTTTGATGAATGCGGTGTCCGCTGGGCGTGTTTTTATTCTGCTTGTTGGTTGACGTTTGTCTTCGGACATAGCCTTTTGAGTACCGGTGTTTCTCGTTCGGTTGACGGGTTGTTGTTTTTCTTACCGCTGTGCGTATTTTGTGTTTTAGTGTTGCTAAATGTTGTTCGTTGATCTTGTCATCGTTCATAGCTGTGTTGATTGTAGGTTTGTCATGTTTGGTGAATGTAGTGTCCGCTTGGCGTATTTTTATTCTGCTTGTTGGTTGACGTTTGTCTTCGGACATAGCTTTTGGATTACCGATGTTTCTCGTTCGGTTGACGGGTTGTTGTTTTTCTTACCGCTGTGCGTATTTTGGTGTTCTGGTGGTGCTAACGTAGTTCGTTGATCTTGTCGTCGTTCATAGCTGTGTTGATTGTAGGTTTGTCATGATTGGTGAATGTAGTGTCCGCTTGGCGTATTTTTATTCTGTTTGTTGGTTGACGTTTGTCTTCGGACATAGCTTTTGTATTGCCGATGTTTCTCGTTCGGTTGACGGGTTGTTGTTTTTCTTACCGCTGTGCGTATTTTGGTGTTTTTGTTGGTTGATGGTTATCTTCTTGCATAGCTCTATGTTGATGACTGTTTCTAATTGGCTTTTATATCTTTTGCATGATATATGCCCTGGTGATCACTGGACACGTCTTCTAGCCGGTAGTTGTTGGCGCCTATTCGCTCTCTGACGAAGCAAGGAATGAATTTGGGTCCTAACTTTTTTGTTTCCTGTTTAAGCTTCGACGACAGATGGAATGATCTTCTCCAGACTAGTTGGCCTATCTCAAAACTCCTGGTGCGGGCTCGAAGGTCATACCTTGCTCTACTTTTTTCGTGAGCATCTTGTATTCGTTGTCTGACGAAGTCGTGCACCTTCGCTAATGCTTTGATACGATTTTCTTGCTGTTCTTGAGGATTCATGGAAGAGTTAAGACCTTGCAGCTTGTAGTTCTCGGTAAAGACGATCATTTCTCGACCATAGTTCGCGAAGTGTGGCGAGATTCCAGATACTTCGTGTTTCGCTGTGTTGATTGCGCAAACAATTTGTTGTAGATGTTCGTCCCACGCTCGATGGTCCTCGTCAATGAGTGCTCGAACACAGGTGATGAGCGTGCGGTTCACCCGCTCGGCGTTATTACACATGGGCGTATAGTAGGCAGTTTTCATGTGTTCTATCTTGTATCTACGAAGTAATGAGACGAATGCGATTGCTTTAAACTGTGATCCATTGTCAGTTAATATAATTCGGGGTGTAGAAAATTTGAGAAAAACGTATTTTTCCAAGAAATTGATC
This sequence comes from Uranotaenia lowii, assembly GCF_029784155.1. NCBI lineage: Eukaryota > Metazoa > Arthropoda > Insecta > Diptera > Culicidae > Uranotaenia > Uranotaenia lowii. Next base: position 161,223,360 of record NC_073693.1, on the reverse strand, counting down.
ATCTCCTGGGTTTCAGCGAATCTGAATGGTTGAGCAAGTACATACTTAGTAAACCAGTCGACTATTACGAGGATTACCGTGTTTCCCTTCTTCGACCTCACCAGTGGACCAACCCAATCTATTGATATCAACTCCCATGGTTGCGAAGCAGGTTTTAGACCTCCCATAGTTGGAGTTAAACATTCGTTCGGAGCTTTAACCGCCTTGCAAACAGAACAGTTGCGGACATACCTTTTTACATCTATCACCATGCGCGGCCAGTAGAACGATTTCTGAATCTTCTGTAGAGTGCGATCTGCGCCTAAGTGTGCTGCTGTTGGTATGTCGTGATATTTCCTTAGAATTTCCAATCTGGCTTCTTGAGGAATGACTTGCTTCCAGATGAAGGTTTTAGCGCCTACTTCGTCCGTAGTGGAGCAGTGTTTGAACAACTCATTTTGGATTATACGAAAATTCGGGAATTTATCAGGATCTTCGGTAATACCATGAACTAAGTTCGAATACCATGAATCATTTGTACCTTCTACGGAATTTATTTCGATTCTGCTTAAGCAGTCCGGCACTTTGTTTAAAGCTCCTTTTCGATATTTTATGTCGAATTGAAATGCGTTGAGCCGCAGAATCCACCGAGACATCAGTGAAGATGGATTTTTCATATTTCTAAGATATTCGAGACTGGCGTGGTCACAAAAAACAGTGAATCGTGAGCCTTCGACATAGCCCCTGAATTTCTCAATACATCGTATTACTGCCAGACATTCACGCTCAGTTGGTGAATATTTTCGTTCGGATGACGATAGTTTTTCAGAGTGATAGCATATTGGTTTTTCCGCTGCCTCTTCTCCTTGAGTCAGTACGCCTCCAATGGCTGTTTCGCTTGCGTCACATGCTATCTGGAATGGCTTTGCGTAGTCTGGTGTGGTGAGAACTGGTGCAGTTGTGAGACACTGTTTCAAACGTTGGAATGCTAGTTCAGCAGCTTCACCCCATCGAAATTTTGTCTTCGCTTTTGTCAGTTCCGTCAGCGGCACAGCAATCTTGGCAAAGTTGTTGATGAAGCGCCTATACCAGCCCGCCATTCCTAGAAAACGTTGAACATCTTTTCGGTTTTTTGGTTGTGGGAAGTTTGTGATTGCGGAAGTTTTGTCAGGGTCTACATTCCAACCGTTCTCATCTAGGATATATCCTAAATATTTCAATTTGGGCAAACAGAAGCTTGATTTCTTTTTATTGATAGTGAATCCTGCGTTTCTTAACCGATATGCTACTTCTCTTAACAGGTGTGTGAATCTTTCGAAAGAATTAGCTGCGATGATAATATCATCTAGATAAGCGAAAACCTCGGGTTCCAGATCAATGAACAGGCTCGTCATGACTCTAGCAAGTGCTTGACTTGCGGTGCAAAGGCCGAATGGAACTACGCAATACTGGAAGTGACCTCGCTGTGGAATTGTGAATGCGGTTTTTGGTTTCGAGCTGTCTTCTAACGGTATCTGCCAAAAAGCTGCTTCTAGGTCGATTGATGCCAACCATTTACATCCACTGAGATTCTGCATTATGGCTGCTATTTGCGGAATGGGAAAAGCTTCAGGAACTACAATTTTGTTCAATCCTCTCGCGTCCAAACATAAGCGTATGGAGTTATCTTTCTTGCGAACTGCTACTACTGGCGAGTTCCACGGACAGCAGAAGGCTTCTTCTATCACGCCCATTTTTAACATCCTGTCAACTTCTTTGTTTACATCTTGTAGGATAAAACGAGACATTGTGTAAAACCGTTGCTTCACTGGCTTTGCTCCATTGGTGTCAATTGCGTGAGTGTACAGATGCGTTCTTCCTAGCTTGCCTGTCGATTCAGATGAAGGGAATTCTTCGACTGCTTCTTTCAACTGCTGTTTTTGTTGCTCAGATAGACTGTTTAGGCGAGCATTGTTTTCTTCAGAGATGCTGTTCACTAGTAATTTCATTTGAAATTTGTTAAAGAAATCCATTCCCAGAATAAAACTATCAGGCAAATTTTCTAAACATATTACTGGCATTACGTGCCGCTTACCCTTGAGTTCTATCGGTAACATGACGTAGTGTGATATTTTGTGTTTTGTGTTGTCGGCCATAAATATTGATCCTCGACCTGGAATTTTCTGAAGTTTGAGGGTTTCTGCTATTTTAGTTTTACTACCTCCTAGGAGTGAGCACATTGCTCCTGTGTCTAGCATTCCTTTCATTGGGATTCCTCTACATGTCACATCAAGATACGGTCTATTGTCAAATGTGGAGATGTTGTGTACAGCTATGTTTGAATGTCCAAAGTTTTTTACTATAGATTCTGTGGGGTCGGTTTTTGTCTTGGGCAGCAAATTTGGACCCTCTAACAGTTGCCGCCTCTGGCGTTTCCCGGATGGTTGTGCATGAGATCTCTGGCCATTTGAATACAGTCGGTACAGTTCCTCACAGTGTATCCTTGTTTTCCGCATCGATAACAAAACAGGTGTGTTTTGGGGTATGGGCACGTTAGGAAGAAATGATCGTCTCTGCCACATTGCCAGCATCTCAACATTGATGTCGTGTTTGCTGTTGTTTGGCGATTCGGCATTCTTTGGTTTCGCCCTTGATTATCCACCTGAACTGCGTTGAAACTTGCTCCAATGAATTCGTTCCCGTATCTGGGTTCGGCAGTCTGACTTTCCCTTGAAAGATCATAGTTCTGCATCGCTGGACTTAAACCTGCATTTGTGTTGCTATACTGCTGTGACATATCCGGCACGTTCTGCTGAACTAATGGCGAATTCCATTGTGGTGTGTTTTCGGTTTCGATTGCGTTAATCCCTTGCTGTGTTGTTGGTCTGTTGTCCCTTTGTAGCTGTGGTCTTAACTGCCTGTAAACATTTGCACGTCCGAGCTCTTGTGGTCGATGTGAATTGCCCGCGAAGCTGCTTCCATTAATATTTGCTTCATCCACCTCTTCGCAAACTTTAATTAGGCTGGCTAGCGATGATACTTGCGCGGCAATCGATACTAATCTGAAGTGTTGATTTAAATTTGTTCTCATAATATGGAACTGGTCCATCTCCGAAAATGGAGGATCAGCTGCGCCGAACATTAACGTCAACTCCCAATGAAAAGTCTCAAATGATTCATTCGGTTTTTGTACTCTGCAGTAGACTTGTTTTCTTATCCACTGTGCAAAATCTCTAGGAATAAATTGTTGTTTTATTCTTGTTTTAAATTCATCCCAAGAGATGTACGCATTGCATGCCAAACAGAACCAGTCTAAGGCTTTTCCAACCAGAAGAAATTTTATTTGTGACATCAATTCGTCACCATTCATGTCGTCGGTCATTGCAAATTTTTCTACCTTCTTGATGAACACGATCAGATCTAGCGGACTTCCTTTTCCGTCGTATTTGAAAGGCCATGCGTGAATTGGTTTTCCTCTTGGTCCTCTCTGGTGCCTGTTCTGCTCTCTCAGAATCGACAGCAGTACTTCGTCGCGAAGCTCCTGAGACATTTCGTTGTTCTGGTTGTCTCGATGCACTCCTCGATCGCGCTGTGAATTTCCACGTTCAGGAAGATGATGCACTTGTTGCATTCCCGATTGCTGAAGAGCTGCATTAATGTTTTGTTGAGGTGCTTGATGAATTTGAGCTGCTTGTTGTGGTTGCGAGATAGGTAACTGCCTAAGCCTCTCCAAAATCTCTTCCAACAGTTCAAGTTGATTCCTTTTATTAGATTCGACGTCGTTTCTCGTTCCGGTGTTGTTCTGCCCCTGGTTGCCTTCCCTCGTGTTGTTGCTGGCTTTGGGAATGGCTCCAGTTCGTTGCATGGTTTCTGATTGACGGCTTAAATTGACCGATGGTACAGATGCACCCCTGGTTCGTCGATCGTTCAATCTCAGTTCCTCTTCGTCGAATCCTCTAAATGGGCTGGAGGTTCTCGGCATCCTGTCCAAAACCGTTAGATTTGCTGCTGCCTCTAGCTGAATATTGTCTACTCTACCTGCATCCTCATTCGATGTCAACGCTGCATTTAACTGTTTCACTTCACTCATCAGTTGCACTAACAATTCACTTCGCGGTTGATCTTTCGGAATAAGATCTAATCTGTTGCGGTAATGCTCAAGACGCGAGAATAATTGTCGTTTAGCATTCGTATCATTTTCATTGACAGCTTTACGCACGTTTGTTTTTATCGCTTCTAAATTAGTCAAACATAAATTGAGATTATCTTCAATGTTCATCACATGTGTTGAGGATCTAGCATAAGAATTTGCTTTTTTCTCCTCCGTGATCAAATTTCGCAACGCGCTAAGTTTCGTTCTGCGATTACTAAAACCAAGATCAAACTTATTTCTGAGCCGAAGCTCGTAATCAATTTCCTCATCATTCAAGTCAATAATGTCCATTTTCAATTTTTGTAGTATCTTAAAAGGTTCTATTAAATTCGGGCGCCAATATTGCCTGTCTGTTATTGCCTCGGGTTGTCCCTAACAGATATAATAGGCATATTTAATAATTTGCGCAATTGTGCGCGAGGAAAATAGATTTCATCCACCCACCAGTCCCCCTTGACTAAAGCTCACCTGTGATATCGCCACCTCGGATCACCACTCTTCCTGCGGCACTGCGAGCCGTTACTCCTATTTCCTTCGGCACTGCGAGCCGGCACACAAACACTTCCTCCTTCAGCTCGTTCCGCCGAGCAACGATTTTGCAGGTAGTCGCGCAGCCGGGAATTTGTTTCCTAGGCGCGCAAAATGGTAACGACACTCCTTCGACTCCTTTCTCAATGACTCTGCAGCAACACAACAGCAGTGACAGCCAACAATGGTAATTCGGCACTCGTGGCAGGAAACGCAGATGAATCGCGCCGCCGGGATGATCCTGGGCACGGGTTGGTCGAGCTCAACTTCTTCGGCTCGTCCCTTTAAAAAACTAACAGCAACACAATGACGAAATCACCTACAGCCGCAATTCGGCTCTCGTGGCCGGAACAGCGATAAACCGCGCCGCCGGGAATGATCCTTGGCACGCGTATGTTCCGCCACCCTTCTTCCGCTCGATAATGCCCGCACAGCGTTCGAGGCCGAAACTGAATGCGCGATACGTTGCGCCGCCGGGATTTCTCCTAGGCGCGCGAAATGTTCAGCTATATTGGCTCTCTGGCAGCCCACACTGCAGAGCGGCACTGTCGGGTGGATCTTTAGGGATCTTGATAAAAATTTTCCCTCCTGCCGAATAAAGACGAAAATTGACCGCACGGCAATCGGAGGCAGAAACTAAATGCGCGATACGTCGCGCCGCCGGGATTTCTCCTAGGCGCGCGAAATGTTCGGCTATATTGGCTCTCTGATAGCCCACACTGCAGAGCGGCACTGTCGGGTGGATCTTTAGTGATCTTGATACAAGTTTTCCCTCCTGCCGAATAAAAGATGAAAATTGACCGCACGGCAATCGGAGGCAGGCTGTTTTGCCTTTGTCACAGTCTGGCCCTTGGCCGGCTGCTGGTATCCGGTAAAACGGCCTTCTTCACGAAGGCTTTTTCCGGCACAATCTGTCGTCGGGCAGCACGGCCTGCTCCGGCACTTCTTCGTCTCACTCCTTATTTCGATGCTTCTTTTCCTTGCACGCCGACTGCACTTTTCACGTGCGCTTTTTTGTTTGACAGCTCTACACGAGCTCTTAGCGCCAGGGTGTGTCCACCTTCAATCAGTGGTCTGCTTTTGTGTGGGTTTTTGTAACCCAGAATTGAGTGCATGTAATAATCGACTTCGTCTATCTCGGTTCACTGGTGACCGCAGCAATGACACCAGCCGTGAGATCCGGAGGCGAATTATCAGCGGAAGGCGTGCCTACTATGGACTCCACAAGCAACTGCGGTCGAGAAGACTTCGAGTGAGGTAGCGTAGCAATTGGAATTGGGCCTGCTAAAAAGAATAAAGCCTGCTCTTTACTCTTACACAGATTTCCATAAGAATGACAGCTAATCGGAGTGAAATTGGAGTGAAGGCTATTTCTCTCTCTGTTTAGCACACGAGAAATCGTATACCGGGACCGCGAGCGCGCCCATCGCCCATAGGCGATGGAAGCGCTGCCGAATTTGGGTGATGGTTTTGCACTAGTGCGAGTGGGATGCAACTAAAATTTCACCCAACTTTTGACAGATCTTACGGGTTTTTCTTTAGGAGAGAAAGAATAACTTTTCGATTCCATCGCCCATACACTGGCGATGATTTGTGTTTGTTTTTGTCGGGTTCAGTGCGCCACTGAACGAGGGGAGAAAACAAATACACGCTAACTTTTGGCTACCCCTTAAAGGCGTAAAATTGACCCGTTATTAAGAACCTCCACTATCTGTCAAATGAAGGGTCATTTTAACGGATCAATATTACCCCTTATTTCGAAAAGCTCGAGTCCGCTTCAAAGGGGTAGTTCTAGATGTAACATTGAAAGCGTTATTATTTATCCGGTGAATTGTGATTGATGCGAAAGATTGTAAGTATTTTATGATGTATTTATTTTGTTCCTTTTGTTAGATTTTAATTATTCATGTTATTTTTTTCAGAACTGCACAGTTCCGGATGAGGGCGGTGAAAAATTTTAAGCAGATGGACGAAACCGGAACCGCGGTGGATTAACATAATGGTAAAAAAAATGGTGAATAAATTTTGCTATTTTCATATTTCAATAAACCAAATCAAGAATGATATTTTGTTGTCGTTAATTTCCCAGCAAACATATTTCCCATAAGCAGCTCCTGAAATTTCCACCATATGAAAGCGTCTCAAATAAGGGGTAATTTTCATCCGGTATGAGCGTTTGGAATAAGGGGTAATTTTGACCCGCTACAGGCGTTATGAAGCTGAGTACCCCTTAAGGGGTACAGCGACTATATCCTTAAAAAGGAGTTCTCCCAGTCTTATTGAATAACGGGTCAAAAGTATTCGTTAAGGGGTAGCCAAAATTTAGCGTGCACGCTAACTTTTGGCTACCCCTTAAAGCGGGCCATAGACTACACAAATTGGCCTGTACAAATTCGATGATTCCACGACGATTGTTTGATCTATGCTCGCCCATACACTATACAAACATATTTCACGCGAACACAAATGATTGCTGGCGAAAACAGCAACAGCAACAAAAAAACCATCTCCACCCCGGCTGGGAGAATGTTTTGTACAAAATATTTCGATCCCGACCGATTTTACTCCAACCGTTTGGGCGCTCATTCAAGCAGTGCCATACACTATGCAAATGCTCACAGCGACAAAATTTCATCGAATTTCATCGCATTTGTACAAATGTTGTGTAGTCTATGGCCCGCTTAACGAATACTTTTGACCCGTTATTCGATAAGACTGGGAGAACTCCTTTTTAAGGATAAAGCCGCTGTACCCTTTAAGGGGTACTCAGCTTGATAACGCTGGTAGCGAATCAAAATTACCCCTTATTTCAAACGCTCGTACCGGATGGAAATTACCCCTTATTTGAAACGCTTTTGTCTGCTGGAAATTTCAGGAGCTGCTTATGGGAAATATGTTTCCTGGACGATTAATTAAAACTAAATGTTTTGTTTTATTTGTTTTATTCAAGTTCCAATTATTCTATGGGATAAACTTTGTTAAAAAAATGTTTCACTGAATATTTCATCTTTTCCGTTTCCTCGCCTGATGGAAACAAAATAGAAGATAAGATTTTAAATATAGAATACAAACACCACTAAACTTACCACCAATGTTAGTCCACCGCGGTTCATGTTTTCGTCTGGTTCGTCCGGAATTTTGCTGTGCTGCTGAAACAAAATTAATGAACAAAAATTCTGGAAAATACAATTTTAATTATCATCAAAACTCTTACCACAACCTCTCTCATCTTGCCAAATCTATCACTTTGGATGTAACGCATCTAAAACCACCCCTTCCGAAGGGAAACGAGCTTTTTGAAATAAGGGGTAATATTGATCCGATAAAATGACCCGTTATTTGACAAATCGTGGAGGTTCTCAATAACGGGTCAATATTACGCCTTTAAGGGGTAGCCAAAAGTTAGCGTGTGTACGGTATAAATGTGTTTGACACTAAAATCAAACGCAAGTTAAACGATGTGCCAGAATAACTTTTTCTTAGGTAGATATGAGTTTCTATAGATTCATCGCATTTGAAACTGAAAAAATTTGAGAAATTTCTACTGAAAGCGAAATTTAATTTGAACAAAAAAAGATTTTTATTTCGAAAAATCATTGAACAAATCTATATCTAATCTTCTCAGTTCAGAATAAAAATCAGCTGTAATGTTATGATTTTTCAAAAGAAAAAACATCAACAAAGTGGACTGCTGCTTTAAAAAAGCTGAACTGCTTAATTTTTCAGATCATCCGATGGATTTCAAAAACTGGTAGCACTGAAGATGATAGTCTAAAATAATTAAATTTTATGAATTACCGAGTACATTTATACAAGCGTGTGTGTTAATCAAAACATTTCGTTCTAATTTTTTGATTCTATCCATTTTTTCAAATAATGAACATTCTACGAAAAACACTTTCACTTAAAAGTGCTCTGGTAAATCAGATCAGTGGCTTATATTGAAAATGTATTATATTCATTACGCTCTATTCCAGAATTTGGAATTACGATACCCTATGTGCAGACATGCATCCGGTGGCGATATTCCAAAAAATGTGATTGCAGACTTGCAAACATCGCAGAATCAGCAAACTAATGGCGTGATTTACGACAAGAAACCTTTTAGGATAGAACTAGAAGAAGGTGAAGTTTCTAGCGCAATTTTTAGGGTCTAAAGTTAAAAAAATTAACCCTTTAATTTTAGGTAAACGATACTCCTGGTGCCTTTGTGGTAAATCCAAATCACAACCTCTATGCGACGGGACACACAAATTGGATCAATACAAAATCAAACAAAGGTTTTCTTCAAACAATTTTATTCTATTCAAAAATCAAATACAATAAACTTTTTTTTTTGTTTCAGACCTGTTCGATTTCAGGTTGAAAAATCAGGCACCTACTGGTTATGTAACTGTAAGCAAACCAAAAACCGACCATTCTGCGATGGTACTCACAAAAATGAAGAAATTCAGAAAACAGCCGGTAAAAATTGATTTCGTTTTGTTGATTGAATAGTGTCGATTTTTCAATAAAAATGTAGGAAAAATTTAATTGAAGAATTCATTTAAAATTTTCGAAAAAACTTGTTCGTCCTCTGCTTGTTTAAAATGATAAATGCTCTAATAATATAAGTGAAAATTAGACAACACTTTATTTTTAAAAACAAAGTTACAATAAAATAGGATATATGTAACAAACAAGTTGAGGTAAAACCGTTGAATACCTAATTCAAAAGAAACATGGGAAAAAAATATAACAAAATATGTTTTATAACATTTATGTTGAATTGGCATCTCGATTGGAATGAAATTTTATTGTTATTAAATATTAGGGGTCATATTTGAAAAACTTTTTTCTCATATTTTCTTATACGAAACATCTAATAAGTTGATTGCTCAATGATTTTATTAAAATTTTGCTCAAAAATGTCATCACTTTTAAGAAAATAATTTTATGGTTTTGTTTTTAATCATCTTATTTTCCTACCAAAAAAAGTTTTAAATTAGCATTGTAAATCATAGAATAAACAAAAAAAAGCTTACTGTCGTAGAATCAACGTTTGTTAGAATTATCTCGATAATTTTGAGTTTACGGTTGCTATGGTTGCTTGCTTTTTGGGCAGTCACACCAAACAAACACCTATAAGACATAGCAAAGTGAATGATCAAATATAATATAGCATCTTCTTCATTTAGTTTTGCTTTCTTTTCGTTATATATTTGTTATGTTATTTTTTAGTGTTCATACAATTACAAGAGCGCGTTTTTTCATCTTTCTGAATATTTGTTGGTCGCTTATTTTCTATTTCAACAAAGTTTTTAATTCTGAGCTAATCGTTCTTTTTTTGTAATATACACATTGTTTTTAGAGACGAGAGAGATTTACAAATTTGAATTAGCAGTTACAAGAAATGGTTGCAGCATGCGTTCGTAAAATTTAATATCTTAAAATAAAAACTCAGCGCACTACAAAATATTCACTTTGAGAAAAGAAAGTAAATTGTGAAAACATTATAGGTGCAAATTACATGTCGCCGTGTTGAGCATTTTTATAGCGTTGATATGCATTAAAAAAAATCTGTCGAATTACTTTGCCAAAACGTTAGTAAAAATGGCTTGCCACACAAGCTAAATACATTATTGGAAATGTGGATTGATTGAAACACTATTGAGAACTGGATTTTGCACCTGTTAGGAATACTTCAAAATTCTTCAACTATTTCAGAGTTGTCATTAACAAAATATTTCTACGAAACCTCCTTGTTTGCAAATTCTAATTCAGTTTTTCTTTTGAAGCATTTTAAGATGTTTCAACACGGGAATTCAAAGGACAAAGCGTTTTTAATATCTGTTGTTGACTTATCAAGCACTTATCGATGCTGAAATCAGTTGTTATTACGAAAAAATGGATAGTGGGATGAAAACTCAAAACATAATTAAAAAGAAAATTCATATCATTCTAATCTTTTTCTTCTCTCATTCGTTTTTCAAAAAACAATATCGAGTCGATGCTTTGCCTTTTAATTCCTACACACACGCACATTTTTTTCTGATTCATAAGTCTGATATTAACGATAGAGAACGATTAGTAAATAAACATGCAAACAACTGGTCCTCCATTTTATTATGCAGAGTATAATAGTACTCAATTTGACTAAAATTTCAGAGCCTGATTCCTAGAGAAAAGACTGCAAGGAGGTGTTGAAATAAGTTGGTGTAAGAAGTTGCAGTCAGTTTTGAGTCTATTCTGTTCGTAAGAAAATCATGCTGCTTAAGAAGTTGGTATAAAAACAACTATGCTCTGGTGTGTCCTTGAGCGTGTGTGTACTAACTATCTATGGTTGCAGTTGGTAGTCGTGCTAGTATAGCGAGAGCATTAGTACTCTTCTTCCTCCGGGGGTATTTCATCTGGTGGTGCGAATCCATCCTGAAAAACAAATGAGAATTAGTTTGATTTGAACTGCGATTTTATCAGGTATTTCTTGATGATAAGTTTTAATCGCCGAAAAATTTATTGATTAAGTATGTTCATTGACACGTGCGGCGAGATGACATGCTAGGTAGAAGAATTTGTAAAGGAATGAAGAACAGGCGGATAGGCAAGCATCAGATGAGCTTTGTAGGATAAAGTATTGGATAGGTGTTGAAAATTGTAAGTCTAGGGCATTTTGTATTGGAAAGCATGGAAGTGTGGTGGCACGCCGTACAACAGACTATGTACTCTGTATAGGAAGCGTGATCGACTTTTGATCACACATTCCTAAACACAACAGGATAGTTGGATTGTGTACTGTGAATACACAATCGGCTCAATTGTGTATTCACAGTATACAATCCAACTGACATGTTGTGTTGAGGAATGTGTGATCAAAAGTCGATCACGCTTCCTATACAGAGTAGTCTGTATATAGTATATAGTCTAAAAATCTTACCTCAGTAGCGTATAAAATATTCAAAATTCTTTGGACCAGTTCACTTTGCGGTTCACCCTGTTCGTCTTCTTGGCATCTGAAATGGATACAATTATTAGATACCATTCGAGCAATGCAATATTTTCGCTAACTTACAGTATTTCTATATCTCTCAGTTTACTGAAGTAGAAATCACGCTCCTTCTCCAACCCGTCCAAGTGTAACCGCATGTCCATCACCTGCGTGGTCAATTCCTCCACCTGCTGATTCGTGACACTGTTCTGTGAAGAGGATTTGCTGGCGTTCGCCGTCGATTTGCTGCCTAGGTTGGACACCGGCACCGCTGGTCTACTGGGTGTGACTTTTGATACTGATATGATTAGTGATTTTGCAGGGTGGGTGTTATTTGTGATAATATAATTTATTGTTGTACGTGTAGGTTCGGATTGAGGGAAACGAAGAATGGGAACAAAAGAAAAGAAATAAACGCTGCAGTTTAGTGCACGTTGATCTACAGCTACGGACTACGGGTTTGGGAAGAATAGTTTATTGGAAAGTTGTTCATACAGTTGAAATTTGATGTCAGCTTTTCAATAAACTATCTCCTAGATATTTACAACAATTGTTTCAAAAATGCGAAAGAGGAGGAAGGTACATTCCACGAAGCTTGTCTTTCTGCTTATATTGCTGTTTTACTGTGTCTGAAGTTGATGGAATATGAAGTAATTTATCAAAACGAAAAGTGTGATAATGAAAATTTGAAAAAATCTCAATCAACAATTTTTGTTCTACGTAGGTATGTACAAAATGCACTGGTAAAATATTTTATATTAGTAACTAGGTAATAACTTATTTACAGTGATGATCCCCTTTCCTATCTTTCTTTTTATAACCTTATTAGTATGAATTCGTATTTGGAAATGAGCTGAATACACAATTTTTTAAAAGAGAAACATTTCATTCAAAAATAAAGGTTGACATTTCAGTTCAAGTTAGTATCAATAACCAATTTCCTATTTTCACAAAACTTTATATTATTAAAAAAAAATGTTGCTAATTTTTACATATACATATGACGAGTCAAAATACAACCGTTTAAACGACGAAAATGATTAAAATGTTTGTTTAAACCGTTTTAAAGCCATGCGAGGTACACGCATCTATAGCTGTTATAGCAAAATCAATATTTTACAAGTATTTATAAGCATATTTGGCCTCCAATTGTTTTTCTACTAGTATCATTGACTAAAATTTTGATTACAATACATATTTGCAAAATATATGTAGGTATTTATGAAAATTTGTAAAAAACAGACACTAGACAAATTCAAGCATTTGAACTTGGCATTCCAATCAGCCTTCAAAAGAAATTTCATATTCATGTTCGCGGTCACAACTATGTTTCATCGAAGAAATGGCAAATTAATATTTGAGAAGAACAAATCATCCTAAATAAAATTTAAATAGATAACCTGATCGGAATAGTTTAAAAAAAAATATTAAGGCCTTTAACTTTTTTTGCGCCGAGTATTCATTCTACATTTTTTGTTAAAAGTTGGAATAGTTGACGCTTCCATTTCCAATAAGGGATGAGTACACCTTGAGTACATATGAGATATTGCATAAAATAAGAAGTAGGTAATCTTAAAATAAGTGATTAATCTTTTTTTGTCAAAAGATTCATCTCTAGCCATTCTGTTTGGAGCAAAACAATTAAATCAACTTCCTATCTATATTCTCCAATTATCCGATCAAGATATATCAAAGACTTTTTCCCAAAGCTGTTAGTAGGAAGCAAAGCCATAAGCAACTAGTATTGGTTAGTAGGACTAACTTGATTTAGGAGCAAACGTCTCAATCCACATGCACTTGAGCATTGAAGTTCTATTTTAGTTGATACACAACAATGCTAGGGCAGATATACTGCAATTTAAGGATAACTGATATACGACAAAAGATAGATTCGGGGATTTTTATAACAGGTGTCGAAATACAGGATGCAAGGAGCATTTGGTAAAAGGATATTCAACCAAGGAAGCGGACCAGAAAGTAACGAGCAGGTTTATTTGTAATACTTAAAGGCGGATGGGTGTCTTAGGACTAAACTTCTGTCCAGTGGTTTACAGGGAATTACTATAAAGGCAACATAAAGAATCAAATATAATAGAGTACTGAAAAAAAACTAGTGGTGAGGAAAAGGACAGGAACAGTTGAGGCTGTTCGATGGAAAGGCAATACGTATAACAATATAAACGATAAATGGAGTAAATACACATACTCGGCTTAATTTTATCTCGTGATGTGGATGAGACAAGGGGTGCCTTGCGAGGAACGGCGACAGTTGGAACGCCGTTGCCTTTTGGTACCCCACTACCGGCACCGCAGCCCATAGGCAGGTTTTCTCGCGCTAGTAAAGCATCATAATCTCTACCGTCATAGTTTGCATCGAAGAATTTCTTAAACCATTGCAGAAATTCAAAATTATCTTGGAAGCGACCCTTGATTAGTCTATCGATTGGAATAATCTAAAAGAAAAAAAAAAGAAAATAATAACATATTACGAAACAAAAGCTAGTAAAAATATGTGATGTACAGCTTGATGTATAAACTAGATCTTAAAAAACAACACCGTAACCCGATGATATTAAACAAGACATATCAACAAACTAAAACGTGAGTGAACAAAAGCGAATGTCGGCGAAAACTCCAACGTCACACGTGGACTCGATGAGTTGGGGGATGAAACCTTAAGTGTGTATGGTCAGCCAATTAATCTCTCCCTCCTCATTCGGCAGACGGAAGAACTTAAAAAATCGAAACACTCGGGCCATAGGGCTGTCACACAGAGGCGCAGGAAGATTACACTACCAGTTGAAACAACGCTGTTTGTAGACAGCTTCTTTGGTGCTTGGATATGACGCTTCGGCAGCTCCCCTACTCCGAGCTCGTTCTGAATAGCACCGGATCCCAGCATAATTCCGAAACGGGCTTCCAAGGCGTCGTATTCCCGACCATCATAGTTGGCATCAAAAAACTTTTTGAACCATTGTAAAAATTCAAAGTTATCCTGAAAGCGGCCTCTAATCAGCTTATCCACAGGAATTACCTAAACCGGAACGAAATTATGCAAACATCGGTACACGTATGTAGTACATTCGAAACATGAATGTCGCCCTAGCTGAAATGTATCCTACTCAATGGTCAGTATCGGTTTTCTACTCAACGTATGATATTACCACAGTTTGTGATTCGATATGGTGTGAGCTTTTAACTAATAAAAATTCATACCTTATCAACATTCATCTTCTTAAATGCTGCCTGCAGGATTTTGAAGTTTTGAATGTACTCGTGCTCAAGGTTGGTACGAAACTTGACACGCTTCATAGGCACTGAACCCGGAAACAGCATGTCCATATACTGACAGTAGGCAGCCCCCGTGCAGAGCTCCTCGATTTTGGTAAACTGTGCTCGTAAACAATCGTTGACCCAGGATAGCATATCATGCCGAGAAAGATTGTCTGTGGTTACATTCGTCGAATATACGTTGACCGCCATTTCTGAAATCATAACAAAACATAAGACAAGTTGGTTAGATATCAACTACGAAATTTTCATCAAGGTCATTCGACCCGATCTTATACTGAAAACTAGAAAAAAAAAGTCCAACGCATCACCCGCAATTAGTGAAAGCCATTGCCAAAAACAGAAAATAATAAGTTCCGCTGTACTACGTGATAGGAAGGAGGTTCTGTCCATATTGTGAAAACAGCTCACCTGCAAACATCAGAGTGTCCCACTATTTGCTTATAATAGGTAATGGCCAATGGAGTGGTGCTGGTGGTGGTGATGATGATGATAATAACAGGTATAGGCTAATTTGACTGCCAACCGATGATCCCGGTCGGCGCTTAAAGTATGTTTGCATAACAGGAATTTCACCAAAAAAACGGCACCACGGTGAAAACATTAGATTTTTTATTTTATGTGCTCAATAAACTGCATACCATTGATCGTTTTCACTTATCATCAAATTGGGAGCTGTGGGTAATTTGAGACTGGCAATCGATCATGATATTTTCTTATTCTGTTTTGAAATTCTGCATTTGTGTTAAGATGGTAAATTAAGATTATAGATTATCAAATTTGCATTTGAAGAGGTACCTTTATATGATTTTTTAAGATTTAAATAAAAAAAAAAGATTTTAACTACGGTTTCCGTCAAAACACGAGCAGAAATGTAAACATTTTTTTGTTTAAAAATGTGCCTTAAATTACACCAGTTGAATTTATGTTGAGAAATTGGTGAACAAAAATCCCCAACATTTTTCAAATTAATGATGTATGAAAATGTTTGTTCCTTTTTATATCTTTTGAAATCATATAGGGATACAATAAAACTGAAAATCTATAGCTTTACGACTTTGCAAATGCTGCCCAATACCAGACGTATTTAGCAATGAAAGTATTGACCTTGGTTCGATGAACCAAAGCAATTACAGGGTGTCGACTCATATCTGGTAATAGAATTCCCTGATTTTCCCTGATTTTCCAGTCGTTTTTCCAGAAAATTCCAGGTTTGAAAAACAACCTGAGGAAGCAACTTAAAGTTATAAAAAATATATTTTCCCCGAAAATAAACGCACAGAAAGCTTTGAGTCGAGAATACTAATTTATTACGACAATATTAATGGAAGTATTATTTGTGATACTAAACATTATAAGATAAGTCAGCGAGTTTGGATCCATTTGTAGAAATTCTTATGATTTCAGCATAACAATTTTCTCTTGCAAGGTATCAGCCTTCTTCTGTGCGCGTTCCAAAATTTTCCTCCGTTTCACCTCAAGCGATTTTGCTTCCGCTTCTCGATGACGCTTCATCAGCTTTGTTTGATCTGATTCAAGAGCTTCCTTTTTGCGGCAATTTTGCAATGTCTTCCAAATACAGAGCATGTGAATTTCGAACTCTCTGGACAAGTTTGTTGAAAATTTGGACTGATTTTATCCCTCCAGCATAAAAAACAGCACCATTGATTCTTCAAGCATATTTTCGAAGAGACATTCGGAATTTACTGAAAAACCACGTTCAACATTCGCATTGCCATGTGAAAGACAGCAGATCATTTTGATGATGTTGAAGAATTCTGGACACTTGGCATTTGCTAGCACTCCACTCCAAAAATGATCCAGCCTTTCTTTGCTACGGTCATAATTATCAAATTTATCGCCTCTGTCAATCACTCCGGAATACTGCCGTACTGCTAAATCTGCCGAGGATCCACTAACGCGTCCAGTATCTGTTAATATATTCAAAGTCTACTCAAATCGTTTTTTGGCCAATTTGGTATCGCTGCTGATAACTGCCGGATCAAGGCAAGAGGCGGTCTTGGTCAGAGGATATATTAATGGCGAACGCTTCATTAACTTAAGTACAATTGCCATCAGCATTCCTTTGCATTCGATACGAAATTTCAGAACTTACTTTTCACTGAGCTTAAGATATTTTTTATTAGCATTCTAAGCGTCATATCCGAGAACAATGTCTTTCGATGGTACACTGAACGAAATCGGGCGATTAATTTTAAAGGGGCATTACAATAATTGTTATCATTTATGGTCCGCATACAAGCTAACGATTTATTCACTAAAAAGGACCGGGAAAAACAATAAATTTTACAGTTAGGTCCTAAAAGAGATTGACCCATTAAAATTAATAGGAAAATCCAATGAATCTCGCGAGCCACACTCGATCGGTAGAATGTATAAGAAAATCTAATAAATTATACAGTTTTGAATAATAATACATTATAAATTTGCTCAGAGGTTTTGTTCGTTTTTTGTGTCGCTGTTCAACTGAAATTGAAGTTGATTAATTTCAGCCCATCCGTACAAAAAAGTGAAGCTCAACAAATAGAACGGTATGTATTTTGTGTATTTTTAAAAGATGCCTGCGAATTTTTCTAATGATCAGAACAGTTTCTATTCAAGCAACATTTTCATATTTCTTTTTTTCAGAATATACAATTAAAAGCGAACAGTACCAATATGAAAATGGACGCCTTAGATCCCCAAATGGTTTTTTCTTTTCCGGAAATTAGAATTCACGGAATCAACTCACCCATCAATGGCGGACGACCGCGGAATTTCGAGTCTCTACCCAAGCATCCAGAATTCCCTTTAGAAGGGTCTGTGCTAACAAGAAGAAAGGTGAGATGATGTGAAACTTTGTTTTCAATATCTAAAACTAAATCATTCCTCTTGATTTCAGGTTTGTTTTTGTTATTACCAACTTTTCTAAACCTTGGACCCCTTCAAGTCGGAAGTTTGGGTTTCGTTTCATCACCATTCTAACACCAGTGCTAAACACCTTGCCAGTGCCATAGTAAAGTGTTTAATTATTCTAAAATTGATAGCAGCTATGAAAGAAACAATAAAATTTTCAAAGTAAACAAAAATAAGCTGTATCCCACTTTTTTCGGAAAGAAAATACGAAAAGAAATCATAAAAAGTAAAACCATAACACAAGACACCCCATCAATTTATATTCCATCATTTTGAACTGTAATTATTATAAACTTGACGTTCTATAAAGTTCATTGGATTTTCTGATAAATTTTATTAAAAACTAAAACCATGCAATTGTATTCGATGAGCAAACTCGTAAAAAGTATTAGATTTTCTATTAGTGCAAAAACACTAGAATTCCCGATATTGTTCATAGTCCGATTTCGTTCAGTGTAGATGATTTTTTATTTCATTCACTGCATACACTGTAACCTAAATTAAACAAATTCAAGGTTAAATCTTATAGGTAAAATCTAATATTATGATAAGTCCCCTAACTGCGTAAAATCGTTTTGAATATTTAGGTAAGGCCAAACTTGTTTTAATGTCAAACATGTTGAAAATCAGATGTTTTGGAAGGAAAAAAAAAAACAATCTCACCTCGGATTACGGTATTACAGAAAAAATAAAAATATATGTTAAACTCAGGGGTCGGGGAACTTTTTGAATCATTACCCCAAAACATTTTTATTTAAGTTGATATAACCCCATGACGAAGAGCAAAAAAAACGAATCCGTAAACACTAAGCGAGCTCTCAAAGCGTGTCATTTGAATGCCTCAGGGGAAATATTCACTTCTGCGTATACCGCTTAATTCTTCACTTTCGAAATAAAACCAACAAATTCAAAAATTTGCAAAATGAAAATGTACACTTTTCACTCACAAAATATTCACTGTTACCCCCAAGAATTTCACTTTTACCCCATTTGGGGTAATTTACCCCGGTTCCCCGACCGCTGTGTTAAACGAACCTGGTTAATATTCTTCAGCTGCTCAACCTTCATCTTTCCATTATCCCTCGAACCATTTGACTCAACGAATTGGACAGAAAAGGTACTATCGGGCTGTCCGACTGAAATTCTTGTAAGAAAGGTTCCACTTCGCCCCCAACGGATACGAAGAAAGCCAATTTGACCAGAAGAAGCGGATCCTTGAGGCATGCAACAACGTCTCGATATGAATCGGATGTCGGCTCTATCTTGTCATTTTGAACACCTTCAACAAATTTTTCATGTGTAGAGTGATTACTATTGCTCGCTGAGCAACGCTCACGTTCTCTAACCAACGGTGAGCGCAAAACTTTAACGGAAACACGGTACTTTTAGAATACTGTGTATATAGTGCGCGGCGTGTAGGTACATCCTTCATCAGGTTGTAGCTTCCTCTCAGATATTTGAGAATATCCCAGCCAGTAGCGCGAATGCCATCTTTGAATGCGCCATGTAAAATATGTAATCCGCAACTTCCGCAACATACGATTTTTCGTAGTCTTGTTAAGAGATTCATCAAAGCCAACGACGATATTGTTTATGTTCTGCAGGGTATCGTCGAGTTCCGTTCTAAAATAAGGAGCAATTCCAAAAAGCAGCGTATAGCTGATTTTGTCTCGACCAAGTTGAATCTTGTCCGCAATTTGGCTATCAGTGAACATCATCTTGAATACGGCAGTGTCTTTTTCTGCGGCGCGCAGCGATTTATGACTTACGACTGTCTCCAGGCACCAAAAAATCTCAGCTTTTGTAGTATCGGTTTTCAGCATAAATTTATCGATAGTCCTCGAGGAAGAAGAAACATTGCTGGTAGAAGGAAGCGAATAAGGATGAACGGCAGATGGCGATTTCTCAGCAATGAGAGGAATTTCCGTATTATTTCCAACGCTATTATAAGCACCGGGCTCCAGTTCCTGGTTCTGCGGTTTTTGTGTAAGGTATTTCATCATACTGCCGGATAGAGATCGCCAAAAAATCAAAGGGCTAACGATACATGAGCAACGTACAGTGAAGTAAATTTTTAAGCAGATAATAAACTATGACGTTTTGTAACGAGTGTAAGACTCTTTTACTAAAAGTGGCGCTATCTGTGGCCAAAATAAGAGCAATGATAACTTGAGTGTGAGCTGGTGCAATATTGGCATTTGGCCTCGCACCCTAAGACTAAAGTAGCAAGAATATCGACTTACATGTTTACTGCATGCATGATTCGCTCGCACGGTGATATCTTCATCACGGAATCGCTGCTCCACTCGTCTTGCCAAATTCCTGGAGTTTCTTAGGCAAGATTGGGCTTCCACGGTGGATCTGCGCCTCACCAGTGCACCTTGGCCTCCTCTGTCACGCAGCAACTTCCGCTCCAATCGCGGTACTAGCGCTGCTTACATTCGCACTTGTCTGCTTCCGGAGCGGATTAGAATTTCCCGCAATCTGCTTCCGATGCGTAACTAAGTCCCCGCAGTCGGCCTCTGGCGCGGTACAAAACCTCCCGCAGTCTGCCTCTGGTGCGGAACAAAAAAAAACTTCCCGCTCTTCGCCTTGGGTTCGGAAGAAATTCCCGCTACCTGCTTCCGGGCGGCACAAAAGATCTCCCGCAGTCCGCTCACGACGCGGCACAAAAACTTCCGCAGTCTGCTCACGGAATGGAGCGAAAACTTCCGCGGCCTGCTGCCGTGCGGAACAAGAAAAACTCCCGCAGTCCGTTTCTGGAGCGGCACAAAAGAAAACTTCCGCCGCCTGCTTCCGCGCGGAGCAAAGGCTTGCTTCGAAATAAAAACTTCCGGCTCGAAATGTAATTTCCGCAGTTCGCTTTCGGAGCGGCACAAATACACTCGCAGTCCGCTTCCGGTGCGTGATGACAGCTTGCTCCAGGTGTGGGATTGAAATCTTCGTCGGAATGAAAACTTCCGGCTCGCATAAAAAAATTTCCGAATGAAGAAACCTTGCGGCTCTTTGCAAAAGCTTGCTCCCGGTGCGGAACTCGAGCTTGCTCGGAAGAGAAAACTACCGCGGTGTGTCTCCGATGCGGAACTGATTCTTCGCTTCGGAATAAAAACTTCCGCCGTTTGTTTCCAGTGCGGAAATGAATTCCCACACTCTGCCCGCAGTGCGTGATATAGTTGTCGCTTCGGAATAAAAACTTCCGCCGTTTGTTTCCAGTGCGGAAATGAATTCCCACACTCTGCCAGCAGTGCGTGATATAGTTGTCGCTTCGGAATAAAAACTTCCGCCGTTTGTTTCCAGTGCGGAAATGAATTCCCACACTCTGCCAGCAGTGCGTGATATAGTTGTCGCTTCGGAATAAAAACCCTGCAGAAAAGTTCAGGATTAGCGTGTGCTCTTAAGGGGGTGCTTTTGGGGCTTACCTCTAGGAGGGGTTGTTTTGGTCCGGCAATATTCCACCGCGACCAGTTGGAGCTGCCAATAATTGGCCCGACACGGAACGGAACGGCCCTATAACATGCGAGCAATGTGAAATGAGGCACAATTTTGGTTTCGGTTTGCGACCTACCTCTGTGTGAGGGTTTTTCCCTTCTTCACCCGTGTCGATGTTTCCGCCGGTCTTGATGAGCAAGGTGATGAAAAATCAGGAATTTGATCCTGCCTCCTAGAGGGTTTTTTTTTTGCCACCTCCAAAAACGGCTGCCACTTCCGAAAAACTACGCCGCGTGGATGAAGCACACCAAGCTTTTTTCCCTCCTTTTCACTAGTCGACGTTTATGCTCAGCGGTTTTTTTAACCGGGCAACTTGAAGTTGTTCGAACGTCGAGAATTTTCTTGCGTCGCTACACGCTCGTTTGCCTTTAGCGCATATTCCTTCACGCAGTGGGTGAATAACTATGTTTTGGGTGCTTTAATGCTACATCTTATTGCTCTATACTCAATTTTGCTCAAAAACGTTACACAACACTACCACAAGAGAGAAGTTTCTTGTGAGCTGAGCGAAGCAAGCTCACAAGAAACTCAAACATCTGTTCAAACCAGGAACGACATAGAGACTATTCAGATCAAGATGTTTATCCTCAAGTATATCTTGAGCGGTACGATGAAGCTAAACTTCAACAAAACTAATACACATGAGCCCACAGCTCACCAGATCGGTTGATCCTTAACGTCCACGAAGCCACAAATACATAACGACAATCCATGTTGCCAGAAGTGATCAGTAAACCAGCCAAGCTGGCGAAGTCGTCTCTATGTCGCCCTAACCACTCTACTACCAAACAGTCTTGTGGTAAACATTCATACGAAATCTAATTTTGGTTCAATTGACTAACCAAGAGATCTCACAAAAGGAACTGCAAGATACAAAAAGAACAGATTATTAGCTCAATAATATGGAGGCATGTCTATGTCGGTATTCCTCGGGAAAGGGTGGATTTAGCACCCAAATTGTCATGAGTCCAGATGGAAGTTTTACCGCGCTTCCAATTCGCGTTGCTTTTGAAGGGAAGTGTCATGACAACCCCCTACAACCGAAGACTATCCTCAAAACCCCATGCCTCAAATTTTAATTCACTACCATAGAAATACTAATCAATACTATGCTCCTTGACATTATGCGCTAATTCTAGACTAAGATAGATCAACATAAGATTATGCTGAAGTTGTTTAATTGTCGATAGCTGTATTGTTTCTTAACATTTTAATCGTTCTCGTTTATGGTGCTTGTGCTAAGTCGTGGACGAGGTTTTTTGACTGCTCTGTGTCCTCTAGTCTTACGTGCTGCACAGTTTGTTGTTGCTGCAAGCTTGTTGGTTGCTGCGATGGTCCTGCATAGCTCGGTAAACGAATGGATGAGTGCGTCATGTTCGAAGTTTCACAGCCTACACTGAAGTCGATATGGCGGTAGCGGCCGTCATAAAGTCTACCCCTCACAACTTGCAGTGCAGTGCTGACTTCGTTGGAGTGTCATTTTCGGGAAGTATTTGCGTCGTTTTCTCCTTGACTGATGGCTTTTCTTTGTCGGTCTTTTTCCTGGAAGAGCAAAGTGAAGCGTTCTTGAACGTATTCGGGTGTTGTCGAGTTTGGTGTGTCGTTGCATCAGGTATCAGTCGCCTTCGGGAGTTGTCGCATTCAGGTGTTGTCGTATTCGGGATTTGTCGCATTCGGGAGCTGTCGTATTCAGGTGTTGTCGTATTCGGGATTTGTCGCATTCAGGTATTGTCGTATTCGGGATTTGTCGCATTCAGGTATTGTCGTATTCGGGATTTGTCGCATTCGGGAGTTGTCGCATTCAGGTGTTGTCGTATTCGGGATTTGTCGCATTCGGATACTGCTGTCATAATCGAACGTGACTGGGGCGTTCCGTCCTATTCGGGGTTTGATACCTGCGTTTGCTGGCTGCCTGTATACTTCAGTGAGGAGTATTCTCCGTAGTTTCTATTCGACGTCTTGCTGCCTCGTGCCGTTGGTGGTGTCAAGGGTTTTCACTTTTTACTAGGACTGCGGAGCTTCTTCACGATTGTGCTTGGCATTCCAGCAATGATTGTTTCTCCGATGAGTGTGAGAGGCGAGGTTTCTAGAGTGAGATGTTGGTCCGTCAGCCATCATCATTTCGTGTTTGGGTGGCGTTTACTGCTCGTGGTCTACAACATGAAGTCTGCTTACATAGCTTGAATGTGTTCCTATCGGTCGTTTTTGTGGTTTTTGGTGTCCTGACAATCGTTTCAATTGCAGCGACATGGTATGCAGCGCCTGGCTACGGTGACTCACCAGTGCTACTATCCCCAGCGCGATTACGCTGCTTGTGAATGACAGGATTGCTTTCAGGACACTGAGTGGCGGCAATCCCACGCAAGGTTGCCGGCCCTCCCCAAATTCTGACGAACTGCATGGCGGAGTTCTCAGAGTCTGTGCAGCTGACGCTGGTCCCACGCAAGGCCGTTGTCTCCTTCATGAACGCCTACTTCTTCGTATTCGTCGGTGTACTAGCGACGAGTTCCGTTGAGTTATTCGGATGGAAGAATTTCTGCCTAATTTCTCCGATTTGTTGGGGCGAGGTTTCAAAATGATGTTGGTCCTTCAGCCTTCTCCATTTCGTGTTTTCTGCTCAAGTTGAGTTTCTGGTTAGCGTTGCTGCTTACATAGCTTTCAAATGGAAGCTTAGTCGGCCTTGATGTCTTTGGCGTGATAGCGACCTTGCTTTCCGCTGATGACATCTTCCAAAAGATACAGATTGGCGCCGATAATCTGCTTGATCAACGCCGGAACAAACTTCGGATTCAGCTTTTGATTTATGTGATCGACCTTCGATGATAACGTGAACGATCTTCGCCAAACTACATCTCCGACCTGGAAATTCACCGATCGCTTTCTCAGATCGTAACGCTGCTTCGACTTGTCGTAATTGCTCCGAATCTTCTTCACCACGAACTGCTGGATACGGTTGATAGTAGAAATGCGTAGATCCTGGGCCACCTTCGGATCGTCGGAGGTGTTGAGGTGTTGCTGATCATACAAGTCCGTGTAGAGAATGAGTTCACGACCGAAGTTTGCCATGTGCGGGCTCACACCGGTAACGTCATGTCTTGCGCTGTTGATCGCGGCTAGGATCGCTGGTAGATTCTCGTCCCAAGCACGATGATCCTCCTCCAGAAGCGAACGGATACAGGTTATCAATACTCTATTGACCCTTTCTGCATTGTTGACCATCGGGCAATAGAAAGCGGTCTGCATGTGGGATATTTTGTGCTTGGCTAATAGTGCTTTGAACGATGCCGACAAGAACTGCTTCCCATTGTCTGATAAAACGATCCGAGGTCTGGAAAACTTCAGGAAGATCTGCTGCTCCAAAAACTCGACCATTTTCGCTGCATCTGCCGATCGCATCGGATGCGCAATCACATACTTCGTCACCCAATCAACGACTACCAGCATCACCGTGTTGCCAGCTTTGGAACGAGTGAACGGGCCTACAAAGTCCACTGAAATGAGTTCCCAAGGAAGTTTCGCTGGTTTCATGGCTCCCATACTCGGCATCAACGTTGTGGTTGGTGATTTGCACGCCTCGCAAGTGTCGCAACCCCTTACGAATTTCGCTACGTCTTGCATCATCTTTGGCCAGTAAAAGTGAGCTTGAACCTTCGCCCAAGTCTTCCGGAACCCTAGGTGTGCCGCAGAAGCCGAATCGTGGAATTTCTGGATGACTTCAGCTCTCTTTTCTGTTGGCACCACCTTTTTCCAACGGTGTGTCGTTCCTCCAACCTCATCCTTGACTAGGCAATTCTTGAAGAGTTCGCCATTAACTAGCCGGAAATCTGGGAACTTTCCTCCTTCCTTCTCGACGCGTTCAACCAATTTTGTGTACCAGGTGTCCTGAACTGTAGAAACTGTGAACACCGTGGCAGTGGCGATCCTTGAAAGGGCATCTGGAACAACGTTGATGGATCCTTTCCGGTACTTGATTTCAAAGTCGAAGGCATTCAGGCGTAACAACCAGCGGCTCATCAACGCCGTCGGGTTCTTCATCTGCTTCAGGTAGCTTAGAGCGGCGTGATCGCAGAAGACGACGAAGCGAACGCCCTCCACGTATCCTCTAAACTTCTCAATCGCCCGAATTACCGCAAGGCACTCTCTCTCGGTGACTGAGTACTTTCTTTCAGACGACGATAGTTTCTGCGAGAAATAGCAGACTGGATGTTCTTGACCTTCCCACTCCTGCGTCAGCACTGCGCCTATCGCTACGTCGCTGGCGTCACACGCGATGGAGAATGGTTTAGCGTAGTCTGGCATGGCAAGTACAGGTGCCGAAACTAGTGCTGACTTCAACTTAAGGAATGCGTCCTCCGCCTTCTCCGACCACTGAAACTTAGTTTTCGCCTTCGTCAGCTCGGTTAGTGGAGTAGCGATCTTGGAGAAATCTCCGATGAATCTGCGGTACCAGTTGCACAGTCCCAGGAACCTCTGGACTTCCTTGCGTGACGTTGGTATCGGGAACTGCACAATGCACTTGATTTTGTCGTCGTCAACGTTCCAACCCTTTTCGTTGAGTACGTACCCAAGATACTTCATCTCCGCTCTACAAAACTTTGATTTTTCCTTCGATATCGTCAGCTTAGCACGTCGCAGTCTGGCAGCGACTTCTTCCAGCGTCGTAATGTGCTCGTCAAATGAGCGCGAACAAATGATGATGTCATCCAGATAGTGGAACACCTGTGGCTCTAGATCCGCAAACAAGTATGTCATCAACCTAGCTAACGCTTGGCTAGCTGTACAAAGTCCGAAGGGAACTACCTTGAACTGGAAGTGTCCACGTTGCGGCACGGTGAACGCTGTAAACGGCCTAGAGTTCTCTTCCAGCGGCAGCTGCCAAAACGCGTCCTTGAGGTCTATCGAAGAAATGTATGTACATCCACTCAAGTTGTTTACGATCGCTGAGATTTGTGGAATTGGGTAGCCTTCATTCGTCATGATGCTGTTCAAATGCCTTGCGTCTAGGCAAACACGATAACTACCGTTCTTCTTTTTTACAGCTACTAACGGGTTATTCCAGGGTGAGAAACGAGCCTCCTCGATGACATCCAGCTGTATCATTCGATCCACCTCTTTGTTCACCTCTTCAAGCACATACTTCGACATTTGATAAAACCGCTGCTTTCTAGGTTTTGCTTCACCGATGTCAATCCGATGGCTGTACATGTCGGTTCTTCCCAGCTTCCCGTCTTCGGCTACAGGAAACAGTTGAATCGCCTTCGCTAGAATCTCCTGCTGTTGCTGGCTGAGTGGCTTCATTCTCTCCGACTCCTCGACCTGTTCGGCGATGTCAGCTTTAACGGTGCTACAAATGGCTTGCACCCCGAAGGTATTCCAGAAATTCATTCCGAGGATGAGACAATCTGGTAACGAAGGAAGAAGAATCACTGGAACCGTCTCATTCTTTCCGTTGTATGCAATCGGAAGCCTAACAAAGGATTCACAACGATGCTGAGTACCATCAGCTGTCTGGATTCCTCCAACCAAAGCTGTTTTACGAAGTCCTAACCGGTTGACTACTTCCACCAAACGACCACCTAGAAGCGAACAATTTGCGCCACTGTCTAACAATCCAGTCATCTGCTCACCTAAGACGTCTACAACGGCGTGTGGTCTGTTGTCGTTTTCTAAATTGATGATAAGCGTGTTGATTTGACGAAATTCTGGAATGCTTGAGGGATTGTCTACATAGTGCGAGGATTCTGCTCCCTCTGTGGTTGAGTCCCCGCCTGCGCGTTTCCCGATCGGTGTTGACAAGACGAACAACTTCGGAGTGAATAGCCCTTCTGCCCACATCGATAACAAAATAGAATGGCTTGAGGCTTTCTGCAATCCGTAAAGCGGTGACCAGCTTCGTCGCAGTTCCAGCATACGTTGTCTGCCTGACGTTGCCTGTTTGCGTCCCTGACTTCTCGCGGTTGCTGCGGCTGAACGTTGCTCTGGTTCTGGTTCTGCGATCTAGCTGCTCCTTCGTTGCGATCAAACCTCATGCGTAAAGCGTCTACCTGCTGTGTTAGCATCTCGATTTTGTTGTCTGTACTGTCGTTTCGTACCTCCGACATGGTTGCTTCACACTCCATCTGCGCTGCTTCCAGCTTCGCCTGTTGAGCTGCATTCGCCTCCATCACGTTGACGCGACTATAACGTTGGTTCTGTATCGCCGTCCTGTGTTGACGCGTTGGTACTGGCGTTGCTAACGTTGGTTCTATCAGCGCGTTGTGAGGCACTGTTATGCGCCGCATATTCTGCTGAAGTCTGTTGAAGTCGTCGAATTCTTTGCACGCCTCCACTAGCTGATAAACTGTTCGGGTGTGCTGTGCGGCGGCAATAGCTGCATACGTAGAGTTGACGTTCTTTTTTATGATGAACAGCTTCTCCTCCTCCGCCATCGGTGGCTGAACGTGACTAAAAAGCATGTCGATGTCTTGGTAAAAGTTGCTGAACGGCTCATCCTCTCCTTGAAGCCGGTGGTAGGCTTCTACCCGAACGACGTATGAGTAGTTGCTTGGCAGGAAATGCTTTCTGATTTCTGCTTTGAATGTTGACCAAGTCCGAATACTCCCACGACGGAATGCGCTGACGTACCATCGCAGAGCATCGCCTTTTAAGAAATGCTTAATGTTCTTTAAAATCAGCTCTCCTGGGATGTCTTCCGAATTCGCAAAGGTTTCAACCTGCAGCAGAAATGTGTTGAGAGAAACTCCATCCGTTTCACCTTCGAACTGTAGCCGCCAGTTGTGAATTGCTTTCGTTCTTCGATCCTCACCAAAAGCAAAATTGTTTTCTGGAGTTGTGTGTTGTCTGCCGTAGCCTTGTCGCCACAAATCAGCCAAAATTTCTTCCCGCAGACGGTCGTATTCAGCTCGAGCGTTGTCTTCACCCGCATCGAATCTTGGAACCCGGTACGGTGGTGGTGGAGTATCACCGACACCAAAACCTAATGTGGCTTTAGTGTGCGGCTGCCTCGGTCGTTGTGCGTTCCGCGGCTCCCAATGATTCCAGTCAGCAATGTCGTTGTGTTGTTGTTCCAGACTTGAACTAGCTGCTGCTGTACCGCGTCCCCTGATGTCCGTTCTCGGTGCTCTAGCTGTGGCAGAATCCTGTAAGCTTCGGCTAGCTTGAACCGGAAAAGCTGCTGAACGTTGCGAAGCGTTGAAGGAAGAGCTGATGCTCGGTTCGTTCCCGTTCTGATCGAAACCCCGAAAAGCGCCTGACGAGTTAGCTTGCGAGGTCGTCCTTGGAATTGCTCCGGTACTTCTGGCTGGCCTTCCTTCTTCGTTTGCGGTTGCTTCATCTGCTATTGTTTCAGCTTCCTCCCTGATATTCGGTGGACCACTCACATTTAATGCACTATTCGTGTTGACAGATTTAGCAGCACGTTTGTTTTTTCTCCCGAGCGCGTCGTCAATATCTTCGAGCGTGAATTGTACGAGAAGAGACAGCGTTGAAAAAGTGTCTGACAATTTATTAGGAGCTTCAATTATGTCTAATCTATTCCGGTAGTGAATTAAGCGAGAACGAGTTTGGCGAATAAAGTCCAAATCGCTTCTCTTAAATGCGTTTTCAATCTCAGGTAAAAGTTCGCGCATTGCGCCTTGGCATGTACTAATATTTTGCTCAACGTCCATGACGTGAGACGAATCTTCATAAAATCTTCCTCTAATTTCATCTTCTTGCATTAATGCACGTAATCGAACTGCTCTTGCACGGCGATTGATGGAAGTGAGCCGTGGAATGTGTCTCAGAGCCAATTCATAATTGATCTCTTCCTCCGTTAGACAAGAAGGATCCATAGTGTTGTTTAAATGAGCTAATAACTTATGGTAGTGGTAACTATCTAGAACGTGCGACAAAGTCTCAAAGGTCACACAAAATCTAACAAAATGCCACAAACGATATCAAAAATTCCAAATAATTTGCAAAACAATCTTCAGAATAACTGAAACAATTAATGCGAGTGTTTCAGTAATGGGTTACATTTACGTCGGGCGCCAGTGTAACGAGTGTAAGACTCTTTTACTAAAAGTGGCGCTATCTGTGGCCAAAATAAGAGCAATGATAACTTGAGTGTGAGCTGGTGCAATATTGGCATTTGGCCTCGCACCCTAAGACTAAAGTAGCAAGAATATCGACTTACATGTTTACTGCATGCATGATTCGCTCGCACGGTGATATCTTCATCACGGAATCGCTGCTCCACTCGTCTTGCCAAATTCCTGGAGTTTCTTAGGCAAGATTGGGCTTCCACGGTGGATCTGCGCCTCACCAGTGCACCTTGGCCTCCTCTGTCACGCAGCAACTTCCGCTCCAATCGCGGTACTAGCGCTGCTTACATTCGCACTTGTCTGCTTCCGGAGCGGATTAGAATTTCCCGCAATCTGCTTCCGATGCGTAACTAAGTCCCCGCAGTCGGCCTCTGGCGCGGTACAAAACCTCCCGCAGTCTGCCTCTGGTGCGGAACAAAAAAAACTTCCCGCTCTTCGCCTTGGGTTCGGAAGAAATTCCCGCTACCTGCTTCCGGGCGGCACAAAAGATCTCCCGCAGTCCGCTCACGGCGCGGCACAAAAACTTCCGCAGTCTGCTCACGGAATGGAGCGAAAACTTCCGCGGCCTGCTGCCGTGCGGAACAAGAAAAACTCCCGCAGTCCGTTTCTGGAGCGGCACAAAAGAAAACTTCCGCCGCCTGCTTCCGCGCGGAGCAAAGGCTTGCTTCGAAATAAAAACTTCCGGCTCGAAATGTAATTTCCGCAGTTCGCTTTCGGAGCGGCACAAATACACTCGCAGTCCGCTTCCGGTGCGTGATGACAGCTTGCTCCAGGTGTGGGATTGAAATCTTCGTCGGAATGAAAACTTCCGGCTCGCATAAAAAAATTTCCGAATGAAGAAACCTTGCGGCTCTTTGCAAAAGCTTGCTCCCGGTGCGGAACTCGAGCTTGCTCGGAAGAGAAAACTACCGCGGTGTGTCTCCGATGCGGAACTGATTCTTCGCTTCGGAATAAAAACTTCCGCCGTTTGTTTCCAGTGCGGAAATGAATTCCCACACTCTGCCCGCAGTGCGTGATATAGTTGTCGCTTCGGAATAAAAACTTCCGCCGTTTGTTTCCAGTGCGGAAATGAATTCCCACACTCTGCCAGCAGTGCGTGATATAGTTGTCGCTTCGGAATAAAAACCCTGCAGAAAAGTTCAGGATTAGCGTGTGCTCTTAAGGGGGTGCTTTTGGGGCTTACCTCTAGGAGGGGTTGTTTTGGTCCGGCAATATTCCACCGCGACCAGTTGGAGCTGCCAATAATTGGCCCGACACGGAACGGAACGGCCCTATAACATGCGAGCAATGTGAAATGAGGCACAATTTTGGTTTCGGTTTGCGACCTACCTCTGTGTGAGGGTTTTTCCCTTCTTCACCCGTGTCGATGTTTCCGCCGGTCTTGATGAGCAAGGTGATGAAAAATCAGGAATTTGATCCTGCCTCCTAGAGGGTTTTTTTTTTTGCCACTTCAAAAAACGGCTGCCACTTCCGAAAAACTACGCCGCGTGGATGAAGCACACCAAGCTTTTTTCCCTCCTTTTCACTAGTCGACGTTTATGCTCAGCGGTTTTTTTAACCGGGCAACTTGAAGTTGTTCGAACGTCGAGAATTTTCTTGCGTCGCTACACGCTCGTTTGCCTTTAGCGCATATTCCTTCACGCAGTGGGTGAATAACTATGTTTTGGGTGCTTTAATGCTACATCTTATTGCTCTATACTCAATTTTGCTCAAAAACGTTACAGTTTCAATTTCTTCAAATAAAATCAGGATCATTATTTTTCCCTGATTGGTAGAAAAATTCCCTGATATTCCCTGATTTTCCCTGATGCAAATTGAATTCCCTGATTTTCCAGGTTTTTCCAGGTAGTCGACACCCTGAATTATATGTTCTCGAGAGCAGCGACGCACACAGGTCTCCACTCCAGGTGTTCTACATTCTAGTCAATGCGATCTAAATACATGAACAGTGAGTTGCCCCGTAAGTTGCATTCCTTAGAAGAAAAAAGCTTAGTAATTGTGCTGTTGTTTGAATAAATTCAACAACTTTCACAATGCTTTATAGGGTACTAGCTGACCCGGTGTGCTTTGCTACACCTTTAAAAAATTTATAAAATATGTGTTCATTATTTGAAAATGTTTTAATCATTGTCATTTCCAAATCATTCATATGCCACTTACTTCAAATGAAAGTTGCTATTTTAATTTTGAAGGCAATATACATATGAAATTATACAAAAACATATTTCGTACTGAATTTTGTTCTGTAAGTCTGATTCTAAAATTATCTTTCAATTAGATATTGTTTTTAACTCGAAATTCATACACTGCTGTTATTTGCTTCATACGTTAGGCCAAAAAACCGTTTTTTTATTTCTATAGATTTCTCCCTTTTGTTCTATTAGTTCTCGAGTTATGCAAGCAAAATGTATGAGAGACTCCTCTCCTCTTTCAATCTCCC
Organism: Uranotaenia lowii; assembly: GCF_029784155.1. Classification (NCBI taxonomy): domain Eukaryota; kingdom Metazoa; phylum Arthropoda; class Insecta; order Diptera; family Culicidae; genus Uranotaenia; species Uranotaenia lowii. The sequence continues at coordinate 161,191,537 of NC_073693.1, read as the reverse complement.
CATCGGAAAGAGAGAGGGGTCTCAAATAATCATAGAAACATTGCTTATAATTATATCCAAATACATCCTTATATCAAATTCTTTTCCATTGGCTCGATTCATTCTCGAGTTATTCAAAAAAAAGTATAAGAAGAGAGAGGATCTCAAATATGCATTAAATTATTTCTCATTACCAAATACGGTTTCAATCGCTTAATCAGTTTTCGGGTTATGCAATCTTGTTTTCATTGTTTGGGAAACCCCCTCCCATTTTCAGTGAGGGGGAGGGGTAGCAAACCATTGTAGGAACCTTAACGGCCTCAGAAGCCCTCTCCTGCCAAGTTTCATTCTGAAGCAGAATATGTCTGTATCGTGTGTGGGCGAACATAGAATCAAAAAATCGTCGTAGAATCATCGAATTTTCACACACAATTTGTGTAATGTATGGCCCGCTCAAGGGTCTATAACTATCGTAGAAACATATCTCGTAACCAAATACTTTTCCATGCCACAGTTCGTTAGCATAAATTGAGAACTTATGCTAACAAAATTGTATTGGCCCCATTTTCCTCTTCCTATGTAACTACTCACTGGAAGGGGGATGGTGTGTCAAATAATCATAGAATCATACCGAAATGATTTGTCATCTTAATATTTGTCCATTTCTTGGACAAATTACTCGGATTTTGTAAAAGAAACTGCATACTTATCATCCCTTCCTATATTCCCAATCCTATCCTCCTACTGCAAGAAAGGAATTGTTTGACATAGAAATATTTCTCGCATTGAAATACCATCCCATGTCAAATTTGGTTTTATTTGCGTAGTAAGTTCTCGAGTTATTCAAAAGAGTTGAAAGGAAGTCCCAACTTCCCTCCCCATCGCCCCATTGAATAGAGGGGTGAGATTTTTTTATTCATAAAAATATTTTTCGAACTCAGATGCCAAATTTGATTTCATTTGCTCAATTATTAATTCTCGAGTTATGCAAACAATTTGTATGGAAGCCCCCCTTCTTCTTTTACATCTTCCCGCTGAAGGAAAGAAGAGGCTTCAATTTACTATAGAAATATTGCTCGTATTCAAATATCCTCACGTGCCAAATTTGGTTCAATTTGCTCGATCAGCTCTCCAGTTATACTGTAAATTGTAAGGAAGACCTCCTCCTCCCTAAACCTCTTAGAAGGAGTGAGGGATAGCAAATATTCAGAGAAGCATTTCTCGTACCCAAATACTCTTCCATACCAAATTTGATTCTATTTTCTGTTATAGTTCTCGAGTTACGAAGTTAAAGTTGTATGAAACTCCCCTCCCCCTTTTCTTTCTTCCCGCTGGAAGAAGGAAGGGGTCTCAAATAACCATATAAACATTTCTCGTAAAATACCTTTAGCAGGGTGGCCACTCATAATAGATTTTTGATTTCCCGCATTTTTCCCGTCTTTTTCCCGCATGGTCTCACGAAATTCACGATTTTGTAAAACAGAAAACCAAGCAAAATTCCGAATATTTTTTTTTTTTTTTGACATTTATTTCTTTCAGTGGGAAATAATCTTTCAATGAATTTTTTTGGTTATTTTTACCAATTGAACTACAAATCATTAGACTGATACGCAGGGTTTTTTTTCTTAATTTTTAAAACTATGTCACTCGAGTCGAAAAAATTGAATATGATTGTCCATAAAAGAAAAAGGGTAAGGTACTCCGGGGTAAGTGGGGACGATGGATGTTAAAACAATACTGTGAAATATTTTTTCAAACTTTGAATGGATAATGTTCAATTTACTTGTAATCTATCCAAAACTGTAAATGAAATACGATTCCGAAAATAGCGGATGTTTACAGCGACTTTTTGTTAATTCTCTATTTTTTACTACGATGTCGAGTTGATGTGCATCTTTTTCAATGGAAAATTTCTCGTAAACTAGCTGGCTCTTGACGAAAACTCTACATTGAAAAAATCCTTACAATTGAAACAACCAGTTAGATAAAGAAACAGCGGTATAAAATGAAGGAAAAAAAAGTTTATTTACAAAAAAAAAAACTAATATTTTGTCTCTAAACCCTACCTGAGGTAAGTGGGGAGGGCTTTATACAGACTAGATGTTTACACATTTATTTCAATTTTCTCTCTTTCATCCAATACAACTTAGCTATATTTAGCAATCAGATCATGCAAAGTTCTGTAAAGTACTTGTTTGTTTTGGAATAAGTATATATTTTCGATAAAATCGTGTGTTGCAACATAAATTACTCATAATAATCGTTGAAAGATACCTTACTAATATTATCAAGAACTTTTTTTTCCTTTTCGAAAGAATTCCCGGCTTTTGCCCGCTATTTTCCCGTTGGATTTGAAATCCCGTCTTTTTCCCGCATTTCCTGCTTTTCCCGAATGGGTGGCCACCCTGCTTTAATCGTCAAATTTGGTTTTATTTCTTTGATAAGTTCTCGAGTTATGTACAAAATTGTAAGAGAGCCCCTCCCCCCTTCCTATCTTATCACTGGAAAAAAGAAGGGGTACTAAACTAACCTAAGAACCTTCCTTGTACTGAAATCCACTCACATGCCAAATTTGGTTCTATTTGCGTGATCAGTTTTCGAGTTATGAAGACTTGAAACCTTTGATTAAGAGACCTCCTCCCCCCTTCCAGTGAGAAGGAAGAGCCCCAAACTATTGTAGGAACCTTCCTCGGCCTTAGAATTTCACTTAAATCGATCCAGTAGTTTCAGTATAGGGAACAGACAAACAGACAGACATAAATTCATTTTTATATAAGCAGGGTGGCCAGCAAGTTTCCATTTTCAAATTCCCGGTTTTTTCCCGGTTTTCCCGATTGAGACTTTAAGGTATTCCTTGTTTCAAAATGTGCAAATAAATATATCCATCAGGTTTTTTGACCAAAAATTTAAATATGTTTATGCAAGTTGAACGTAAAAGCGTGAGCTATTTTTTTAAGTTTAATAACACAAAGGTTATTCAAATTACAGTCATGGAGACACGGTAAAAAATAATTCTAGTTGTTCTAAACTTAACCGAAATATTTTACCTTCTTTTCAGTCATTCACGCCATTTTCGCTTATAAGGAAAAATGCTTCATTTTTATTAGAGAGATAAATTATAGTTTTGATATATGCCATGTATATAATACTTTTAAAATTTCAAGTTGAAATGTTGGATTTTACTATTGATATCTACTGATTGATATCCTGATATTTTACTTCTTAAATTCTCAAAACAGATTCCGATGATCCTTATTCATGCTAAGCCTGAAATTTTATTTCGGTTCTCATATTGGATACTGAATCATGTTTTTGATTGGATGCATTTAAAAAAAAATGGAATACGCTGGGTTCTAGATGCTTGAATCCAATTATCTAAATTCCGGTAAATTTATCTAAACTTGAAGTCTGGATTTTCAGTCTTATCTCAAAAATGCATATTTCTATTTGATTTTTCAATTTGAAATTCTACTAGTTTAAGCGGAAAATGTAAACAAGACTCACATAATACTCAGTATCTTGTTACATCTTCTGCCTTCTGTGCGTGTATCAATAAATTGAATAAAATGGTGGATCTTGTTTTTTTTTGTTTCCGGCATTTTCCCGCTTGGGACAATTCCCGATTTTTTAAAGTTATAATTGAGCTAAATTATAAGAAAATATGATCGAACCAAATAAGATAAGTTCTTTGAGGTTATGTCGTTTCTCAGCAATTTGATGTTTGATTTTTTTAACTTAAATTTTGATTGTTTTTTTGCAATTATAAGTGTGTTAGTACAAAACACACAAACAAAGAAAATTGCTTTTTTTCAGATTTTTTTTTATATTTCATCGCAAAAATGAAAACTTGAAGTATAGTTATGATTAATTCCGTTTTTTTATAAATGTATTTAAATATTCAATTGAAAATAAGTTAAGTCACGTCAAGAAAATCTCGTTGTTCAATTTATTTAAAAACAACCTTTGATCATCAGACCGAATTAGGTCTTCCTGGATGAAAAACTGAATTTATATCTTCCTTTAAACGTTCTTTTCTTCTCCAAATTTTTGCATCAAATTTATTCGATGTATAAGTCGGAATTTTAACTCCCACAGTTTAATCGTGTTTCTAAGATTTTTGATAATTTTTGTTTAAGCATAATGTGTTTTTCTGAAGAAAAAATAAGCTCCTGATGCAGATTCAACATTATCAATTCTGGATTTTAAAAGATAGATGTTAAGTTTAAATCTTAGTTTTCAAGATGTGGATTCAATCAAAAGCTGTCTGATTTCAACGTATTCGTTTTTCAGAACTATTAAGTCGCAGCATTTAAACATTTTGTAAATTTCTTTCACTTTTTTCTCAATGCAGATTTTGATATATTGTTTCAAGATATTCGACAAATGTATGCGCTGTGCTCAAAGATCGAATTTTTGTTCTGTATTCCCGGCTTCCCCCCCATGAATATAAAATTCCGACATTCCCCTGCTCTTCCCGGATGGCTAACAATCCTGAAATATACGACTATAGATTGTAAAGTTTCTGAGAAAAAGTTTCGTAACTATGAAATGAATTAGTCAAGGAATTAATGTTTTCATATGGGGAAACACATTCCATAGATAATTTTCCCGGTTTTGACTTGAAATTCCCGGTTTTTTCCCGGTTTTCCCGGTCCTATTTTCAATTCCCGGTTTTTTCCCGGTTTTCCCGGTTCGCTGGCCACCCTGTATAAGGTACACCGGGGCAAGTGCAAACGGATTTCACCATAGTTCAACTTTCACATGTCCTAGAAAAATATGTATATCTTCAAAAATTATCAGTTATCGATCGTTGCATCACTAAAATAGTTCTCAACAAATTCCCGTTGGAAGTGAAAAGTTCAAAAAATGTTGGTAAAAAGCAACGGTACTTTTGTGGAAAAAATGGAAGTTTTCACTTGCCCTGTTTATGGGGGAAAGGGCAAACGTAATACCTAATAGTATCGGTCCTAAAATGAACTAAATACATGTTCCGATATGTTTTATCAATTTTATTGATATACTAGCCGACCCGGTAAACTTCGTCTTACCATGTTAAACTTGGCGTCTATTTCCATTTTTTCTTCGCTGTTTAACTTCAAAAAAGCATCAAATCTTGAGTTGTTAATCGTCTCGCTTTCTTGAACATGTCCTAGTTTTTTCCCATATCTAACTTTTCCGTTTGCTCGAATTGTCCGCTTAATTATATCGGAATCAAATCTAAGAATTTTAACTCAATTCTACGGGTCTTTTCACAAATTATCAAAAAATTTGCTCAACGTAACCATCAAACTTGGCAAGCCTTATGCTAAAAGAAATCTACTCTTTGTAACTTGTTCCATAAATAACATATGTTGATTATATCTATGTTTCATTTATTGTATACCATTTATTTGATTTACTCCGCTTTGCTCAAGATCACTTTAAGGTTGAAACTGAAATCAATTTTTTTTTTCATTTATTGGAATATATTGCATATGAAACTTTATGGAAGAAGAATTTTGAATATCGGGACAGTTTTTGGAGTATTTGCCCAATATTCTGCCTAGCGCAGCACTTTTAGCTCCCGACAGCTTTGCATGGTACATTTTTTAGAACTGAAGGAATAAAAAACATTTGAGAAGATATTTTACAAACCATTTTCAAGCAGCTAGCTGTTCACTATCCTCACCCTTGGAAGCAGTGGTTATTAATATCCATATTTTCATCAAAACCACGTCCAAAAAAAAAGTTCGCCCTTTTTTTTATTTGTCGGAGCAAAAATTGCAAATTTTATTCCATAAAATATTAACTCAATAAATCAAGTTTTCTTGATTTATTGATTTAATGTTCAAAGGAATTAAATTTGGTTTTGAAAAGAGAAAAAATATGTTTAATTTTTTTGTTATTAACAGTGTTGAAGGTGATTTACGATTTCATTTAAGATTATGTGATATTTTCAAGATTCAATAACATTCAATTGGAATTCAGGTTTTAAAAAATTAAATACATAAAAGAACTAACCTGTTAAGGCTACGATGATTTCATGTGTTCATTTTATTTTCTAGAAATTTTCATGTAAATTTACCTCGAAATCTTTAACATTTAAGTGTCTTTCTTTATTATACATTGTTATTTTTATTAAAGAATAATCGGGGCAAGTGCAAATGGATATCATCACAGTTCACTTTCATATTCTTTCAAAAAGAAAAAGAAAGACTTTGAAGTGAATTTAATACTTGTTCCTCTTTGTCTTTTTTATCACCTTTCATTGATATCTCTGCAGTTTTTCTTCAGAATAAAATAATTCTTGGTACTTCAAATTTTCTAAATACTGTTTAACCAAAAGACCTTCATTTACGAAGACATTTATTAATTTTTGAATATTCGCTTCAGATTTAACACTCGGGATACCCTTTCTAACTATTTTAGAGAAAAATTGGTAGGTATGTACATATATGTTTCATGGCTAAATAGCGCGCTGCCACTTGTTTCACCGTGTGAAATGACAGGAGTTAATATTATTTTCAACACTTTCAGGTCATCATAAAAATTCTGCTTCTGCTATCAAAAAAATTATGCATCTGGAATATCAATCACAAAAAAAAATTTCAATAAAAACACGAATCTAAAGTCTTTTCAATGTAGCCAAAATATGTTAAACAAAAACACACGTTTATGTTAAGTACGTACTTGAATTCTGTGTAAACAAACAGGGAACCTGTAAACAGTTTTTCGGTGAGAGATTTGAAAAAAGTTGAGTTTATCTAGTCAGATTGTTTATTTGGGCCCAACCATTTATAAATTAGGAAATCATGCATACATTTTTTGTAAATGTTGAAGGTTTGCACTTCTTTGCATTCGGCCTTTAAATAAACATCAATCCTATATAATCCATTTTAAAGGTCAGGCTCTTGTTCAGTTCATGTGTCTGTTCATTTTCAACGGATTTTTTAAGTTGTTCTGTTAATTTAAAGGCGCTTGATACAACTTCAGTAAAGCACATTTGTACATGTTCGAAAAATGTTTCTAGGCGTATTGGATTATAAAAAAAATCTTTCGGCTTTTCTTTTTTCAAATGTCCGTAAACAGTCATACCATTATTTCATATGCATCAGTACTAAATTCATATTTTACAGACAAAAATTCCTTCTTTAAATAGCACGAATTAAAGTTTAATTTTTTTTTTAAATCGTTTAAATGGTATTGATTTGATCGGCAAAATATCAATTTGGATCACATCTAGGCGTCATTCATTACTATGAGCTGTACAAATGATCTTGGAATCAAGAAGAAAAAAACACATCTAGGCTTCATATGGCCGCCACATGCATTGAAATTATGCTTGGTTGAAAAATACGCGCCCAAATATTCTCACTAATCACAATCAGTATGCTATGCCATGGTTACTACCCTCTCTCGACGTTTGCTCGCGACGCCTCGACCATGGAGACGAAAAACAAACCGCCCGGCCGGCGCCCAAAGGAAAAAAAAATCTCGAAAAAATGGCAGCCATGACTTTCATTTTATTCGCCTCGGAAATTCTTCATTGTAAAGCTTAGTTCTTTTAGAAATGGGACAGTTACGAATGCCTGTATCTCAAAAACCATTCGTTTGAACCAAATACTTTCTATGAAGAAAAAGAAGGCAATGTTATAAGCTTTCATGAAAAAATTTGAAAAAAAATATTTACCGTTTTTTGTTAAAGGAATTTCTACTTTATTCTTGGTATCTCCCATTGGCCGGCGCACACTTTTTTCAGTCATGGTATGGATCAGTTTCCCCAACTTATACTTCGTAAAATCTATATTTTAGGTGGCTTCACCCTCCTTCTTCAATTTCTGATACTTTTTGGTCCAATACTTCTCTGGAAACTGGAAACTGGAAGCATTTAAGTGAATACAGTTGTTTCGAAATGAACAAATTTGATTATTTTTGACCACATTTTGGAACGTTTTTTTTCGGTACCGGTTTTACAGCTTAAGAGCATTGGAACTATCAATAAATGGTTTTTTGAGGTTGGATTTCTATGAGTCATCACTAGGCAACACTTTCAGCTTATCGGAGAAAATTGTTTTGGACATTTCAGCGATCTACCCTTAGTTTTTCGTTTATTGAAAAATAAAAATGCTGGTATGAGACTTGACTTCCTTGGTGATCCTCAACCGTTGTTGCCGATCATGTGCTTCACTCCAATGCTTGATTTGAACTTTGTGGACATTATTGACAGTGTTTGCATACTTATCCACCAAAAAACTCAGTAATTCTTTGAATAACCACCGGTTTTGTCAGCTATCAATTTGATAATGACGAACTTTAAAGGAAACTGTGCAAAATTATTTTTTTCTTTTTCTCTTACATCGTACATATCTCAAAAACGCGTAAATTTTAAATTTTGAAAAAAATTGGTCGAATAGTACTTTTTACAGGCAAAAAAATGCTGTTAAAATTTTGAATATCCAATTACTAGTTAACGAGCTATTAGCAAATGAAAGTGTCCCATTTCTAAAAGAACTAAGCTTTAGACTTAAAAACTCATGAACTGTTCTTTTTTTTATTTTTTTCTGGCCCAAATGGTTAAGAAGTATAAGGAGCCACTCTAGGATGCTCACAAAGTTCATACCAAGCATCGGAGTGGGACCCTTGATCTCAAATATGGGTAAAAAGACTAAGGTCCTTGAGAATAATTGAAAATACACCCCTTACCAGCGCCTTAAATGCAATAAATCCGTTTCCGGCAGTCAAAAAGTGTTGCCTAACTAGTAGACATCAAGTAAATAACTAATAGTGAATAGTTTAAAAGATCGCAATCTGTGCAACCGATTTTTACGCAATGTGACAGATGTATTCTGATGAACAAAGAAATTTCTATTAGAACCGAATTTAAAAGATCGAATTCTTCGAGATGCCTACTCATGAAAAGGTTCGCAGATTCCAATTGGTTTTTCCAGGTGAATTTGTGTAAAATATCATGATTTTGCAAAGGTTTTGCTTCTGTGGTAAAAATAACAGATCAATACATGACTGAAAAAAGTGTGCAAAGATAAAAAAAAGGGATTTTATAATAAAGTAAGAGTATTTCTTGTAATCAACGATATTTTTTTTACCTAACATTTTACATATCAACACCTTCATTTACTCCATATAAAGTTTTTCGATCAAAGGAATAGTATTTAAAATACACACGTTTGTAACTGTCCAGATTCTAAATGATCATAGCCTTACGTTGAATGTTATGCAGAACACGTTGTTTAAAACTGCTGAAAAGATTAGCTTGATAACTGCAAAGCCAAAAAAGTTATCACGTAAATTGTGATCTGGTGTCTCCATCAGACTTAAAAAATCATTCATGTCTTAAGGTGCATTTACAGTTCTTTCGAACGTGAAAATGAAAAAACTTATATTCTTCAAAAACTCGACTATGCTGCATTTCATGGCTGCGAAACTAGGTGGAATAGATGCGGAATGGTTGAACGATTATTTTTGAACTGATTTCCTTGTTCAAAGCCCTTTAATATTAATTTTATTTCAATTCCCCCGATTTTCACTGCGGAATATTTTTTCCACGTTCACTGACATTCCGCTCGAAGTGTAAACGCACTGAGCGAACGTGAAAACGGAAAACGAACAAGAGTGGTGAATATAAATTCCGCGTTCATTTTCACGTCCGAATGGCAATGTGCATTCTGAAAAAAATTTCACCGATGACGGAAAAATTTTTGCTTCATAAATAAATAGTTTTTTAATTTGTAAGCACATTTGAAGGCAATTAAAGGCTTAAAATACTACGAGTTTGAAATGAAACGCATACGATATTTTTTTTAAACTTTAAAACCCGCTTGGGCATCATTTAATTGCACCTGTTGGAAGAGTTTCTCGACGAATAAATGTACCTGTTGGAAGAGCTTCTCAACGAATAAATGTAAATGAATATCATCGAATGGCCAGATTCCATTGAAATAAAAAAAAATAGATTCCGCTTTGTTCAAATATGTGTGTTTCAGAAAAGGTATGGAAATAATTATGAAAATTTATGAAATCATTCAAAAATAATGTGTTTTAAGGAGAACTGAAAAGCAGAAAAATTAACAAACAAAAGAGTACTGATGCATTTTAATAAAATAAAAACCTTTTCAATTTTTTCACTAATTAAAAGTAATTTTGAAATTTTTGTTTGTCAATTTTTAATCAAGAACAAAAAATGGCTATCTTGTAGAAGTTATATTCATAACGTCCTTTCAATAAGTTTTTCAAAAGAAACGAATCGCTAAAGCTCGTTACTCCTTGATCGATAAATACTTTTTGGGAGTACTTTAAATTTATATAAAATTTAATTTAAATTCATTGTATTCAAAGATAAGAACTTTGGGATTATTTGATTACATCAGTCGTTTGAAAACGAGCTGAATATGTTTTGAAGAAGAACAATATGTTTTTTTGAGAAATTTGAATTTAAATTTGAGCATTGGTTCGACAAGTATCGATCAAAACATTGGTTGAATGATCTGTCATTTTCCGATCGAAACCAATTTGTACCCGCAGTTGAACAAACCTCTTACTAATTTTGAAGATTTGACCGATTTGACATTTCACTGCGGAATATTTTTTCACTGTGGTGAGTTCACGTTCACGTTCGAGTTCGAGTTCACAAGAACTGTAAACCGGGGAAATTTTAATCATAGTCACCAACCATGTTTTCCTAAAATATGTCTTCGAGCCTGTCATAACTGATATTTTGAATGGCCATGAAACACGGTAATATAACTCAATCTCACTAGAAGAATAACTTTCACATATGACAAAAGCAGGAGTGAAAAGCAATTATTTCATTCCAAGACGATTTCGTATCATTTTTCATGGATTGGTTTATCTTTTAGTTGTCTTGCTTTTTTTTTAAAGATCGATCACAGACGAATAACTTTGAATGTGATTTATTGGACCAATAGATGTGTAGAATTTAGGAAAAGGATGGGGAAGGTCAGAAAAATACTAGATATGATTTATTTTGAATGAATGTACTAAACTAAAATGAGGTTGAGCTATTTTTTTTATTTGTTCAAATCTCATTTTGAATAAAGTTTAGGAATTTTCATTATATTTATTGGGCTCGAACAGGAAACAATTCGGTAGTGAATTTTGAACAGAGCGAATGCGCCAAATGTAAACAAATGGAGTTATCAGCTGAGTGATAAAGTACGTTCGGAGATTTACATTTTGAGTATACAACGTTAACTAAAGGATATTTGGTTTTCGAGAAATAAAGAAAACAAAATAAAATTTTTGCTTGGAGCTTAAGGAGTTGTCAAACTTGGAACGGGTTTTTTTCACGAAAAAGAGATGTTGGCGCATTCGCTGTATACGAAAATCGATACCGATATGCCGATATGTAATTCAAAATTATGCACATCAACTCGAACTCATAGTTAAAAATAGAAAAATAACCAAAAATTTGCTGTAAACATTAGTTATTACTGAGATTGATTCCACAGTCATTGGAAAGATTACAAGTAAATATAACATATTGCATCGAAACATTGAAAAATAATACATAAGGTACCCCGGGGTAAGTGGGGACGGTTTTCCGTATAGTTCAACTTTAAAAAATCATTAAAAAAATCAGCAGTGGGTCAATTTTGATAAAATCGCGTTCAATGTGATGCAGAACATGTTGTTCACAAATTCTGAAGAGATAAGCTTGATAGACGCATTGCGAAAAAAGTTTGCACGTAAATTGTTATGGACTGCTGGTGTCTTCACTTACCCCGCTTTATGGGGTAAGTGGGGACGGTAGATTTTCCCTTTAATTTCTCAGGAAATTTTCAACAAATTGGTGTTTTTTGGTTGAACACGTTACTTTATTGCTCGAACCGTCCGAAATTTTTGAAAAAGTTCTTGGTACTATTAATAAGACATCTTTCAATGATTATTATGTGTAATTCGATATTATCGAAAATATATACTTTTTTTTTTAGAAAAAAAACAAGAACTTTTCCCAACTTTTCACGATCTGAATGCTAAATAAAGCTAAATTGTATTGAATGAAGGAGAGAAAATTGAAAAAATGTGTAAACTTCAAGTATGTATAAAGTCGTCCCCACTTACCCCAGGTAGGGTTTGGAGACAAAATTTTAGATTTTTGCAAATAAACCCTTTTTTCTCAATTTTTAACCGTCGTTTCTTTTCCTAAATGGTTGTTTCGAATGTAAGGATTGTTTCAATGTAGAGTTTTTCGTCAAGAGCCAGCTAATTTACGAGAAAATTGCGATTGAAAAAAATGCAAATCAACTCCACATCGTAGTTAAAAATAGAAAATTTACAAAAAGTCACCGTAAACATCCGCAATTGTCGGAACCGTTTCTCTTTTACAGTTATTGGATAGATTACAAGTAAATTTAACATTCTGCATTAAAAGTTTGAAAAAAAATAGTTCACAGTATTGTTTTAAAAGCCACCGTCCCCACTTACCCCGGTGTACCTTAATATTATTTAAATATCCATCGTCCCCACTTACCAAGGAGTACCTTAATAGATACAAACTTCAAAACAAATATTCAGACAGTGAAACTTTAAAGCTTTTCCAATAAATTCATTAGAGTAACATCAACAATTATTTACCCGGATGATGAAAATGTCATTTTTTCAACGTTCTTCGATTTAAGACTTTTTCGCCAGTTTAAAATAATTTGATTGATACTAATATGTTGTGTTCATGCTGAATGCATATGCACGATGAAGACAACAAATGAGCCGTTCACTTAGATGCAGCACTCCCAATATCTACACGCTACTGGAAATCGCGACTAAAGCGATCAATCGGTTTCTTCCATATACGAAATGTGTGTCTTGCTGCCTACAAGCGACAAAACTCGCGAAGACGTAACAGCCTCCCACGGACCAAACAGCATCCATATGTCAGCATAGCGAAACAAGAAAACGGATGCTAGTGACGAGATTCTGCCACACCTCCATACATATTTACTATACATCCCTTCAGTAAGCTCAAGATTCATGAAAAAAGTTTGCTTCCTTCATGTTCGATATTCGGCAGGTGTGTCATCTGAGCTCATATCGGTAAAAGATTATTTGCGAAAATCCGTTAGTGAAGGCGAAACTGAGTCATAGATTGTGTACTGACGATAAGTTTAGGTTGCCAGAATTTTTCTCGCACTCACAAAAACCAGACAAATCCGGGCATCTTATCTAAAAACATGGCAAAATCCGGTCATTTAATTTCAAATTTCTCAACCCAAAATCCGGCCAATATCCGGGCAAATTTTGTCAAAACCCAGCAATTATTCAAATAAAAGAATCAGGAAAAATCTCACTTAAAATATTTTTTTAAATTTAAACACATCAGCAGAGTTTAAGTGATACTTTAGGCTTCCAAAAACAGTTTATAATTTTTTGAAAAAAATTGCTCAAATAATTTCGTTTTGCACGCAAATATCATAAATTCTAATTACTCGAATAAAGTGAATAAAACCGGGCTAATTACCAATCCGGGCAATCTAGCAAGTTTACGATAAGTACTTCGTAGTTTTTTTGTTTCAGAATCTCTATTACAACTCTAAACAACTTTTATTTCTTTTTCGTAGTTGAGAAACTTGAATTCTTATCGCACGATTATGGCTAAGTGAGGTCATTATAAACACGTGGTAATTCCGAAAAAAAAGGGTAATGAATGATCACAAAAATTTTCAAAAGTGGTAGTTTGACATCCGATTAATGAATATAAGCTGTTCCAGATCAGTTTTCAGACCCTAATGATTTTATTTCAGATGTATAAAAAATTATAACCCCGTGAAACAAAAATAGTTTTGGACAGTGTTCAATGTTTTGAAAATCCAGCTGAAATGCTGTTTACATCCAGTTTATGATGCTTTATCTGGATTTTGAAGAAATTTGCAAAAAAATTGCCGCACTGATTCACAGCTGAATGTTTATATTTACCTCATAGTTTTTGTTTTATGGGCTAATTATGAACACATGTTCTCATGCATTTCCTGACATTTCTAATGCTTTTTAACGGTTAAATGTTTTATTAATAAACTAAGGGGCCGTTCACTAATAACGGCCGTTAAAAAGGGGCCGTTCACTGAAACAAGAGATATGAGACTTGAGACCTGAGCATGAGACATGAGACATATAACATGAGACCTTAGGCATGAGACAAGAGCCATAAAACATGAGACCTGAGACATGAGACTTTAGACCTGAGACATGAGACAAAAGACATGAGACTTGATATCTGAGACATGAGACATAAGACATGAGACCTGAGGCATGAGACAAGAGACTTTATACCTGAGACATGAGACAAAAGACATGAGACAAGAGACCTGAGACCTGAGACATGAGACCTGAGGCATAAGGCAAGAACTATGAAACGTGAGACCTGAGACATGAGACTCGAGATCTAAGACATGAGATCTGAGACCTGAGACCACACGGATAAAAAACTCTACAGGTTGTTATCAAAATTCGCCTGGTTGGCTCTTCCATATCACTGTTTTTTGGTTGAACCCATAATATTGCTGAATCTACATCGATGACTACGAATAAACTAGCATTACTGTAAAGTTGTTTTGGCTATCGAGGATTTCTCATCTGCTTATCGCTAATATGGCTAACATATGGTGGATTTGGCTATTTTATTCAGGTCAACTTAAAGATACTAAATTTAGTTTTAGAATGTCACAAAAATAGAAGATGGTGAAAGTTATTTTTTGGCGAAAACACATCAGAAAGCGAAAATGTAAGTTAAATTTGTTGTGTACGTTTATTTGTTCTACTAACAGTTGCATTCAGTTTCAGATTCACACGCTTGGACATATCAGTTGCAGCGCGCATAGTTTGATCCCGGTAGGCCGAGGCAAAGGGAAATAACAAAATCCCCCAAAATGTCTCCAAATCAATTTTATCACGTTAGTGAACCTGTATATAAGAGAAGTGACATCTGCAGCCGAATTCCGGGCAAAAAATGCCGTGAAAGAAAAGAAATTATTGAAGACATTTTTAAAATTTTCTTATCTTGGAATTCCGATGAATTTAAAGAAGACATTTTTTGACGTTTAAAAAAGAAAATATGATTTTCAATCTCTTCGGTTTTTTTAGTTGCGAAATTTTCTTAGATTGACATTCCGGTCAATTCAAAGTAGACTTTTTTTGACGTTTGAAATAGAAAACGAGATTTTTAATTTCTTCGGCATTTTTGCTCCGGAAATTCAAAAAGACATTTCTTTTCAGTGAGGATTTCTGTTAAATTAAACGGTCGAAAAACTCTTTCGAATGCCAAAATGTTTGGCTGAGAAGTTTATTACTTATTGGATCAACCATTGAACGCTATCCCATTAAAGGATGAAAGAACCACAACAATTCCGGTACATTTACAAGTTCTAACAACATTGCGATACCTTGGCTAAGGTAATCGATTAAACCTAATTAATCTAAATCAATAAGTATGACACTTTCGAATGTACAACTATAACATATTTCATCATTTCAACACATCCGATTGTTTACAAGCACGTAACTTTCTAGCTTCATTTTTCAAAGTGTCCAATTGCATGCACGGCTGTGAGCAAGATTTGAAGTATTTTATCTAGCAATATTGAATATTGCTGTTATAAATAGTTTTCAGTATTACAAATATAATTTTAATCTCTAATTGCCTTGCTAAATATCGGGAAACAAACTAACATGGGAGAAAGACGGTGCCAACAATAAGTCGTTTTGAAAAGTCTCACCGACAACCAACGTCAAAGACGTCTAGCGGTGAATAGGTGAACTATACTTTTTTCTTCTCTTACATTTGGCTTTTTTTCTTTCTCTTTACTTTTCCGGAATCAGTCAAGAAGAAAAGACATTTTTATGAAGAGAACGACAATTTTAGAATTTCTTTTCTAGAAGAGATTTTTGGTGATTTTCTTCAAGTACCGGAATTCGGCTGCTGAAACACAAAATTCCAATCGAGCAAAAGAACTGTCAAAATCGATTCCAATCGATCCGAGCATTTTGTCGCAGAGCTTTTACTTTTCTTATTGAAAACTCAATCAAGGAAGGTATTGCGATTGTTGTCATAGTTCAAACAGATAATTTTTTAGCTGGTCATATGAATTTATGATTTGGTGCAATTTTTTTTAATGCTTTGGTGAATCATGTTTCTAGTACGAAAGCTAACTGATAATTAACGAAATTCAAGTCATTCATACCGTTTATCGCGATCCTTCGGTCATCGAGTTCAATGTTGTTTTATTGAATTGAAGGAGCGTTCACTTTAGAGCTTGAACATTGAGCCAGAAAACAGTGCTGGGAATATTTTTGTCCAAGATTTCGGCGATGTTGCCATATATTTCATTTGAAGAGGGATCAGATGTCGCTTCTCTTATATGAAGGTTCACTATATCACGTAAGTCATTCGATATTTTTTGAATATTTATAAGAAAAAAAGCAATTTTGTTCTTAACGATTGTTTTTTTTTTAATTTTGTTTTAGGGCCAGTGTGGCGTTTTCCGAGCAAGCCTCCAAAATTATCCTTCTGGAAACGGCGGAGCAGCAGCATCAATTAAGTTTATTGCATTGGTTTGAATAAAAAAATATCCCACTGATGTAATATATGATTCAATAAAAAACACGTGTCTTTTAAAAAATAAAAAGGAAAAACCAGTTAAATGCTCAAATTAATTTTAATTAACATTTGAATCTACAATTTCCAACGTTTATGGGAAGCAGTATTACAGTTAAAACAGCCATACGAATGATTGACTTAAAATTCTTGTTGGATTCTCGAAGCTGATGCGATCGCTAAATCAGCCATTTATCCATTCGTGGCAACGTATATTCAGATGGTTGGCTTGAATGTATTTTCGGGTCAGAACCAAACAATCATATTTATGTTCATGTAGACGCGTAATATCGCTAATAATCTATATATTTTTCTCCGTGCAGAGACCTGTCACATATGTAAGACCAGAGTCCTGAGACATAAGACAAGAGACCAGAGACAAAAGACATGCGACTTGAGACCTGAGACAAGAATCCTGAGACTTAAGACATGAGAAATGAGACATGGGACCTGAGACCTGAGACATGAGACATACTACATGAGACATACGACATGAGACATAAGCGTGAGACATGAGACATGAGCCCTAAGAGCTGAGACATGAGACTTGGGAGTTTCAGGTCTCATGTCTCATTTTTCATGTCTCATGTCTGATTTATTATTCTTTATTATTCGTCTTCGAAATTATTCGTACAGACTGAATCTTAACCTAAATTCTTAATTCTATTCATTAGTTTGCTATCAACTACCACACCTAAGTCACGAATAGAACTAACCCGCTCAAGGCCAGTCGAACCAATCGCGTAGGTAAATTTGGTAGTAGTCAGACACCGAGTAAATGAAACTGCTTTACATTTCTTGATGTTAACGGCCATTCCGTTTTCATCAGGAGGTTTTCATCAGCACCACATCAGGAGCTGATCGATATCATTTTGCAAGGCAGTACAATCTACGATGGAAGCTATTATTCGGAAGATTTTGAGATCGTCCGCGAACAATAATTTCCCAGATTTTAATCGATATGCGAGGTCGTTGATGTACAGGATGAAAATTAGCGGACCGAGCACGCTCCCTTGAGGAACCCCTGAGGTGATGTTGAATAGCATTGAGGCTTCGTGATTCACTTGAACGAATGCTTTGCGGTCCGACAGGTACGAATTCAACAATCCACCTCGGAAAGCCCAGATGTAAGAGTTTGTCGATTACAAGGGTATGTGAAACTAGATCGAATGCTTTTGAAGTGAAATCTTTCAGGATGTGATGAAGGAGAGGCGGTACGGAATACACTTTTAAAGAAGTCTGCAAACAGATTGGCTGCTTCCTCAGCTGTGCATGCTACACGTCCTTTATACTCCACGTTAGCCGGGATGCGTTTCGACGGTTTTTGAGTCCTGATGAAAGTCCAAAACGACGACGAATTCTCCTTTAGGTTTGAATGAAGCCTTTCCAGGCACGCCGCATAAGTCGATGTAAGCAGATCGTTATATTCGCTTTCAATGACTCGTAGACTATCGCTGTTTTATTCGGATTTGGCACTGAAGAAGCGATTGCGGGCTTTACGGAGTCTGTTGCGTAAGTTACGGAGCTCACCAAGGTTGCCTTACGGTGGTCGTGGTGTAACGGTGACGTGGTACAAATTCGTGGAATAAGTTGTACAATGTTTCATAGAATGCATTCCATCGACAGAAGAGCACTTCAGGTTTTGTGTTCAATCTATTGTCGAAAGCTTATCATTCAACAGGCCGAGATCACACCTCTTGAAGTCAAAGCCAGTAGCGTTTTCCTTAACATTGTCGTAGACTGGTAGAGTAAACTGCATGTCACAGTGTAGAATGAATAGCTTGTGATGTTCGTCTATCTTAAGAAGTGGTACGGGTGGACCAATAAGCTCGGCGTAACCCGGATTATTGACGTAGGCTAAATCGAGAATTCGGCCATTCGCATTTCTTAGGCAATTCATTTGAACAAGCCCGGCAACGGAAATTGATTCGGTCAACGCAACTTCTTGTTCTGTTGAAGCATTCGTGCGATGCTGATGCTTGATGTCTCATGTCTCAGGTCTAAGGTCCCATGTTTCAGGTCTTATGTTTTATGTCTCAGGTCTAATGTCCCTTGTCTAAGGTTTCAGATGTCATGTCTTAAGTCTCAAAACTCAGGTCTCAGGTCTTATGTTTTATGTCTCAGGTCTCAGGTCTAATGTCCCATGTCTTAGGTCTCCTGTCACAGGTCTCGTGTAACAGGTCTCAGATGTCATGTCTTGAGTCTCAAGACTCAGGTCTCAGGTCCCATGTCCCAGGTCTCATGTTTTATGTCTCAGGTCTCAGGTCTAATGTCCCATGTCTTAGGTCTCAAATGTAATGTCGTAAGTCCCAAGTCTCAGGTCTCAGATATCATGCCTCAGGTTTCATGTTTTATGTCTCAGATCTAATGTCCAATGTCTTAGGTCTCAGGTCTCGTGTCTTTATGTGTCATGTCTTAAGTCTCAGGTCTCAGGTTTCAGATCTCAGGTCTCAGGTTTCAGATCTCAGGTCTCATTTTTCAGGTCTCATGTCTCAGGTCCCGTCAAAATGGGCCCGGACAGGTTGGCCGATTGCCTACACCGGTTGATAATCCGGATCTGGGACATAGAACAGCTACCGGAGGAGTGGAAGGAGGGAGTAATATGCCCCATCTACAAGAAGGGTGACAAATTGGACTGTGAGAACTACCGAGCGATCACTGTCCTCAATGCCGCCTACAAAGTGTTGTCTCGAATCCTACTCCGCCGCCTAACGCCACAAGCAAACAGATTCGTGGAAAGTCATCAGGCCGGCTTCATGGAGGGACGGTCAACGACGGACCAGATATTCACATAACGGCAAATCCTCCAAAAATGCCGGGAACACCAAGTCCCTCCGCACCATCTATTCATCGACGTGTGCGGATTTCGGGTGAATTGTCGAGTTCATTCGAATCGCGCAGGAGGGTTCGACAAGGTGATGGTCTATCCTGCATGATGATCAACGTGGCGCTAGAAGGTGTTATTCGACGAACGGTGGGCGAAATGCGGGGCACGATTTTCAACAGATCCAGTCAACTTATCTGCTTTGCCGATGACATTGATATTGTCGGCAGATCATCTGCGGCGGTGGAGGAGATCTATCACAAACTAAAACGCGAAGCAGGAAGGATTGGGTTGATGATTAATACGTCCAAGACATGCTGGCCTGCGGATCCGAGACCGACCGAACCCGCTTCTCCAGTAATAGCAAGGTCACGATCGACGGCGACGAGCTGGAGATAGTCGAAGACTTTGTTTATCTCGGCTCACTGGTGACCGCAGACAATGACAACAGCCGTGAGATCCGGAGGCGAATTATCAGCGGAAGTCGTGCCTACTATGAACTCCACAAGCAACTGCGGTCGAGAAGACTTAGCCCTCGCACGAAATGTAACCTGTATATGGCGCTTATTAGAGTTGTTCTTTACGGGCACGAGACATGGATATTGCTCGAGGAGGACCTGCGTACACTCGGAGTATTCGAGCGACGAATGTTAAGAACCATCTTTGGCGGCGTACAGGAGAACGGAGTGTGGAGGCGAAGGATGAACCACGAGCTCGCGCAACTCTACTATGAACCCAGTATCCAGAAGGTGGTGAAGGCTGGCCGGATACGCTGGGCTGGACATGTTGCGAGAATGCCGGACGACTGTCCTGCAAAACAGGTGTTCGCTACGAATCCGGTAGGAACAAGACGAGCGGGGGCGCAACGAGCGAGATGGTTAGACCAAGTGGAGCGTGATCTGGGGAACGTGGGGTTCCCGAGAAATTGGAGAACAGTTGCTATGAACCGAGTGAATTTTAGGAATTATGTTCGTCAAGTTATGTCGGGAGACGGAATACTATGTAAATAAAAATAAATAATCTCAGGTCTCAAGTCTCAAGTCTCAGGTCTTCAGTGTCTTATTGTTTCAAGTTTCAGATCTGCAGAAATTTTTATGTTTTTTTACACGGGTTTCCGCAATTACCACGGTTTTTTACATGCTTTTCGGGAATTAACACGGGTTTTTTGCACGTTTTTTTACGCGTTACGTATGTATGTATGTACCTATATCAGAGTAAAAAAAATCTTGGTGTACTTAAGTTTATTTGAAATGGAAACAGTTGAGAAATATAGTTTTACGAATATAACATAAATGTTGTATGGACGTGTGAAAGGTATGGTCAAACGAGGGCTTGGCTACTGGATACCCTTAGGGCCCGAGGTAGATTACCTGGGGTTCCAATTCGAGACATTCTGGCAAACTTAGATTTTGGATATTTGTTCCCAATTTACAAATATCTCAAGCTGTCTGACTTGGTCGTTTAGTCCGCTTACCCACGTAAACTCTCCCCTTGTGTGTTCTTCATTTAATGTCTGTTTTGTTTATTTATTAGTACTACCTCTCATCCAACGGGTTCGACACATTCCTGAAGAAGGCTGGCCAGAAGGTTGGAAACCGATACCATGCAAACCGTAGCTACCGAAACCACAGCTAAAGAAGGCCACCACCGGACCATAATGGAAAACTGATACCGAAGAATAACCCCTATAAACCCCTTCCTTTTTCCTTGTTTAAAGTTTTTTTTTTCTAACTGTTGAGTCGCCGCGACTATTACGGCCCCCTTCCTTACTAACCAGTGAAACGAATACCCTCGGCACATTTAAACTTTGTAAAAGTAAAAGGCCTTTAATAAACTAGTTATAAATAATAAATAGAATATAACATAATACGTAAGATATAGAGAAACCCCATTCAAGATAGAGAATAAGTGAATCATACCAAGGAAATTATTGATAATTACTCTGATAAAAAAAAAACAATCAAATGATACGGAAGATTGTGGTAAAAAATCTTAACGTTGATTGATCTTTTTCTTTTTTGACAAAGAAGCCACATTGAACTAAAATCAAACTGAAATAAACGGTAACATAAAGTCACGTCAAGTGTTTAACTAAATTTATTTTATTCCGGCACCAACAAACCTACCAGGAAGACATACACATACAAACTGCTTGTAGTTACCATGTACCTACATACATATATGAACGAACAGTTCAGATTCGTCATGAATGCACTCTCTCCTTGCACAGCCAGTTCTCTCCTGCCTGCACGGGTATGATATAGATAGATAAACTGGCACTGGCAAATACCGTCCCGATGATGATTCATGGAATGGAACATTCAATCTATTAACAGCACAAATCCAGCAACAGCAAAACTGTTATCGCAGGTACAACAAGCGAGAAATCGGACAACTGATATTAAATTTGACTTCCATTTTTGACAGCTCTGAACCAAAATGAAACGAGTCACATTTACCACACCGCATCGTCATACGAAGGAGGTCGTTTTTTTTTATTTTCTGAAAGATGCCATGCCACAAAACATTTTTCTCCTGTGAATCAAACTCTCCCTCTTTGCCGATTCGCACATTTTTTCGGAGACTAGCATAGCACCGTATGTGGTCTTTGGCTGTAAATAGAGAGGACCTGAATCGTCAGCAGCTTTGAAGATGAAATTATGTTATTTTCAACGGTTTATGAATGAATAGTAACGGATACTATCTAGCTATCTTTTAAACATTTCATATTATTGTAATTGTGGGTTTATTCAGTAACGGTTTCTGAAGTTTGAGATGTTTTTCAAATCCTCAATTTGTCAGATACTTCACATAATGAATTTATTTTGTTTTGCTAATTTTTAGAATTTAAAAATTCAAATTTCTGAACGATATTGTAGCAATGTAATACTTAATGGTCAATCGAAACTAAATTCGACAAAAATATTTAAGATAGTATATCATAATGGGCGATGAATGGTACATTACCAAAAAGACTTATCAGTGAAATGACTAAGTTTTTGTTGTTGGTGTTTGGTTTTAGTTTTTTTTTTTTAAATTTGAAAATGACAAGTTGCCATATTATGAACATCATTCTAAATTTCCATCTTCTTCATTTCTTTATTAAATAGTTTTTTTTTATGTTTTTTGGTATTTTACCGTAAGTAATATCGAGTTTTAAGAGTAAAACTCTTCCAAAAATTTCAAAAGAGATCAGTCAATAATTCAAGGAATATTTGGTTACGATTTTTAGTAAAAGGTGAATGCGCCAAAAAAATCCCAGCAAAAATATTATTTTGTTATCCTTTTGATAATTGTGTACAATCAGTACGATTTCTATTATTTCTATCAAACGTTTTTATGATTTAAATTCGATTGAATCGGAAGAGGGCGTTTGTTTACAATAGAAGCTTATCTATTTCAGGTTTGAGTACTCTCACCTGGTTAGAATTTCCATGACCTAATAAGGCTTCCGTAAATTCAATCAGTAAATAAATATAGTAGTGTTTTGATACGAAAAAAATCTTACGCATATCCTTGATATTTGTAAATATTATTTTAAATGTACAGCAAGACTTTATATGCTAGAATAAAATAGAAAAACGGAGTGTTCTTGATCATCTTTGCTCGTTATTCGAATTTTCGTTTTGTTGGTCCAACGGGACTATCTTTTCCTCCATTTTCAACGAGCCACCCTAGTTATTGACACACGTTTACCGGAAAGCTTTGATGTATCGGTATGAAACCGTGGATGTGTTAGTTTGATTCCATCTACTTACTTTAGCAAAAATTACTCTGCTTGTGAAGCTCTGGTTTCTGCCAGTCTCTCGTCTGGTACGGAGGATGATCTGCTTCGCCGTGTAAGAAAAAAGAATGAGAAAACTAGTAAAATTTTAGAAAAACCACACTTCCGGGACCAGAAATTTGAACTTATTCGCACCGATAACCGAGAAAAACCAGTTTTTTAGGAACGCTGGAACTGCGATTAACCACTGTAGCTAGGTATCGAATTCTAACACCCACAATTTGCCGAATGGTGAACTATTTTCTTCAATGCACAATTCACCGTATGCATATCCAGCAGATTTCAGTGTAAGAAAAAAAGAACCGTTCACTCCACCGACACGACGATGAGACGAGCGTGACGAATTTTTGCGTTCAACCAAGGCGAGTTCGAGTCTCAAACTGTTACTCTTCTGTCTGGTTCTCTCTTTTTCGAAATATTTTTCATAGTCGAATCTCTGTAGAGTGGCATGTGTGGAGAGAAATTCTCTACACAGCAATCACCGAGGGGCTTGCAATTTAGAATAAAATCTCACATTTAATGTCTTTAACACCAATCACTAGATGTCACAAGAGTAGCAGAGAAAATATCTTCAACGTTTTTGCACTAAAGGAAATCTTTTTATCGAAATTGTTCGGCTCGCTTCTCTGTTCCTTTTTTTAATGATATCGGATACCTACATAAATTGAAAATTAAGTCTTGGCTCGAGATTCTTTTAAATCAACTAATTATCAATGTTACTTTTATTGATTATTAAATTGATTTTGTGGGCATGCAGTCGCTCGATTTTTTTATACACGCTCATTTTTATTTAACCAT
This sequence comes from Uranotaenia lowii, assembly GCF_029784155.1. Classification (NCBI taxonomy): domain Eukaryota; kingdom Metazoa; phylum Arthropoda; class Insecta; order Diptera; family Culicidae; genus Uranotaenia; species Uranotaenia lowii. The sequence goes on along the minus strand of NC_073693.1, from coordinate 161,167,552 downwards.
TTATGGTTCAAAATAACCATTTTTGGTTTTTCCTTCAGAACTGCCAATATGGTTATTTTTTAACAATTTATCACAGTAGAATTTCAACCATTTGTTTAGTTCTCCAATATAAATCTATAGATGTTAAATCACCTTCACGAAAGCCAGCATCGATGAAAAAAACACTTCGAACGTAAAAAAATAATTTACGAGTTAAAAAAAAATAATTAAATAAAACTTAAGATAAAGTACGTTAAGACCTTAATTCTTTTCTAAAGCATTAATTTTACTTCTTTTTAATTGAAAATACATGATTGTTTTATTAAATAAAAAGGAGTAATCATTATCATTATCATTATAATTATAAAAACACAATCATTTCCTTATTGATATCGAAAGATTTCATGAGTTAAAATTTCTTGCTGATTTTTTTACAATTATTTTCCATTTTTATTTTGAAAAACAATCAGCTATAAGCATATCTAACTTTTAGAAAGTACCGGATAAAAATGATCACACCTGTCACTAGATGTCTCTGCTATAAGTGTTATTTCGGCGATCCAGATGCTGCATGCTACATTGGTCTTTATGATGATTTTCTTGGGAGTATGACATTTGGCATAATTTCATCTTTTCGTGAATGGGGCTCATTCTGCGATGCAAGTGACGTGACTTACGAAATTTCATACCTATCGTTTTGCTAGCTTAAATACTCTCTCTAGCCTCGAAATTTTCGTTCGGATGAGCTGTTATTGGTCTTCAGATCCCATCGATACACAAAATTTATTTTTTTTTCTGAAGGATTTTCTGGAGTCAGGACGAAGAAGTGAAATTTCGTGAGTCACGTCACTCGAGTCGCAGAATAAGCCCCAATAACTGCATGATTAACCAGTCGGCGATACTTGCATAGAAAGGAGCAAGAAGATCTGAATGTAGGAAATTTTTTATTTCAAATTTACAAAAAATAGATTAAATGACTTCTTTAAACATAATAGTTAAAAAAAATCAGCCTGTTGCATTAAATTATTATTTTAAAAATCTATGCATCTACATATGTCTATTCATATTCCTGCTCATTAAAATTGGAAAACTACTAAAATACATTTGCCTAATGGATATTATGTTAGTCTTAGCTTACTAAATTTCTTGATAAATTCCAAATCGGCTATAACGAAAAAACTTTTAAATTGGATTTTAGTAGCGTCTTATGGTGAGACCATCAAATTGAAGTTATCCAACCAATTTCCTCAACACAACGTAGGGTGGAATGGAAAGCAGGAAATAGAAACCATAGATAATTTTCCAATTTAGGGAAGGTCATCGAAAAATTAATTGGATTCCATAGACAATTTTTTTTTTTTTGGATACCTCAAATCGCTTTTATTCTCCTTTCTGTTTGAAGGATCATTTTCGCTGCGCACTAAAATTAATGGTATTCCATCGTTTTTTTTTTAAATTTTACTCAATTAGGTTTGGAGATAGAACAACACCGCGTTTCCTCGGTCTGGGTTCTCTGATTCCTACATCCTAGTTACGCCTGCTGTATCCACCCTGGGCCGTTGGGTTCGTCACTTGTACGAGAAGGTTACTGAAGTCTAACAGCTTCAACATCTCCTTGGTCTCTGGGTCGACTTCGATGACGTCCTGTTCCAGGGCAGATACCTCGGGTACGTAGTTGTCACGTCGCTCACGTTCCTCTTCTTGCAGTTTGATCGAAATGCCTCGGACCTGCGAGTGGCGCAGACGCTTCATCAAATGGGTGACGAAACTGCGAAAAAAAAGAAAAGAGGTGATTAAAAAAAACCATCTCGATAATAAAACTTCAAATTACTGAAGATCTTATTTGATTTTTTCGGGTTTGTTAATCATGAATGGTGTTACTCCTACTACTGAATTAAGAAGATTCAAATATATCATCATAAGAATAATAACATTTTAATTATTTTTAAATGTTATTCAAAATAATTGAACCAGTTTTAATTTTTATCACTTCATAATTGACTGTAAAATTATTGCCATCCAGTAAAAATGAAGTCATCGGGCTATTGGAACACATACTCCAAACATGTCGTGGAATCCTTCGACTGTGGAGCAACTACACGACCTTGACCCGGTAGTCGATCCTGTTTTGCTCGCCCAAAGACAACAAAACATGCAGAGCAAAATCGATGACCTCAGCGGAGGTTCCAAGGCAGAAAGTTTTAAAGTCGGAGAGGGCCTGCGGAATATCACAAATCCAGATAATCACATAAATGCGTAAAACTCTTTATTTTACATCCGAAAATATGATCTCCTTTTAATTTTTCTTATTTTAGTGAAGTTAAAATTAATTTTTTAAATAAGGCGAATAGCTTTTTTTATGAGTGTGTAATCCCACAGTTCATTCGCCCATTTCCCCTCAAAATTTCGTCGCGAATAAAAGGGAATGTGCTAATGTTTTAATGTGATCATTTGGACCCGCTTTCAAGCCGAAATTTGCTTGAATATTGCTTCTTTAATGAGTGATCCAAAAGGCGAACAGTCATTCTGCAATTCAAAAGGGCCCTCAATTTGGCGAAAGGACAAAACGAGAGCACCAGTCTGTGGTAAAAGGGTCAGTTATATTTATTAATTTTTTGAAGTAATTGGTACGGAAAAGCTATATTTATCGATCGGGTGATGAAATTAAATCAATTTAAAAGCATTTCAGCGACTTATTTAGGAAAATGATTGTACGCAGCTAAATAGGAAATTGATTTTATTTTCTGAAACTTGGAATGCGTTTTTCTCAAAACAAAGGTCTTGGTGCATTCGCCGTATTAAAAATTCGATACCGAAATTTGAAACAACCTGTTCAATGAGCACTTACCACAATATCGAATGTTCATGGTCAAAATTTTCAAAACGAACATTACGGTTTCATCCGGTACATGAACCTAAACGATTTCATCTAGAACTCCACAATTTATAGGTATTATACCCTGATTATGTAGAAGATTCTCTACTTCTTAAAGGTAAACCTTCCAGTAAAACGTTCGCAAACCTTTTGTTTACCATTAATATTTTCGTATCAATTTTGCACTAATATTTTGTTTTGAATGTTCAAAATATTCAACATTATCTCAAATAAAAAAAAAACTCACCCGGCAATTTTGTTACGCAGCGGCTTGGTCGGAATGATAGCAACTTCCTCTACGATACGCTTGTTAGTATGGAAATCCATGGTCAAACGAGTGTAGTACTTCTCGATGATGACCTTAGAGGCTTTTTTGACGGTTTTGGTACGTACACGACCCTAAAACAGAAAATAAATTAACATGATAAACCGACTGTAATTCACCTTCGTGATCCAAGCATTGAAATGTTTTCCGCCGACATTTTTGACATGAAGCTATTCTTGCCGATGTATACAAAACTTTCTTCAACGAAATTATCGCGAATAACACTGGAACCGTAACATGACCCAATGGAAAAACTGTCATGAATGCCTATCCATCGGTCGGAACATCATTTCAGTATCCTGGGAACTTGAGCAGGCAAAAATTTCGATAATTTACCATTTTGATCTAAAATTTGCTGCTGCCGATCACTACGAAAACGTGTGGAAAAGAAATCTATGACGTCACGTCCTTCCGATGTTACCTCTGTTGACAGACGTCAACTGTCAAACTCATCGGGCTGCCAACATAGCCAACATAAAAACCATTAAAAACACGGCCAAAATATTCAAAAAGACTTATTTATAATTCGGATTCCTGCTTTAAATCTACTTTACACTGTAAATCGACTGTAAACTGCATGTAAATGTTTGTTTCCACCGGCGATCTATAAGCAAAAAATTGAAAAACTTCAATAAAATGATGGCAATTGCGGAATATAAAAATAGTATGTGTTAGAATATATTGTGATCCCCAGTTTCTCAGTGCATACCAAATTCATTCGCATGTCTTCAAATTCGCTGGGCTGTTTAAAACGTGTGCGGAATTCAAATTCCAGACCGGAAACAGCAACCGTTGCCATTGACTACCGAAAATTGTTATTCTTTGTTTCTTTTTTATTTAAATAGCTTACTTTTCGCTTTATTGACTGAATGTGATTTTCAAGTTTCATTACGTGACAAAATTATATGTACTCAAGATATTTCAGACATCAAGTAATTCAAAACAATGTCAGATCATACGGAAATGGATGGAGACTCGATATCGATGCATGAGTTCCTTGAGTTTCTAAAAATAACATGTCAAGTTAATGATTCTTTCAACAGCAGCAAGAAAAATCCATCGATTGGGTTTGATTACAACCAGCTTGCCAGGAACGAATTGGTCAATAGTGTTCACGGAAAACCTGCCACTGTTGAAAGTGCAGGGCAATCCACGCTGTTAGGTTGCTCTCCAGTTCGACAGCAAAGTCTTAAAAAGGACGTGAAGGATGATGGTGGTGGTCAGAAAAAAGTATTTAAGAAAAAGTCACTGTCGCAGAACAAGTCTCAGAAAAGTAAACCAGAAACCATAGAACCTCAAAAAAGGAATCTTGAAACATTGTTGAATGAAAAGTTGGATGAAGTATTAAACGAAGGAATTTTGGATTCGGTCCTTCCTTTTATCTGCCCAAACCATGTAACCACTCCTGGGAGTAGTCAAGGGTACAATGTAAAGATTACCACCGCAAACAAACTGAGTCCAACAACTATTATGCAATCTGTGGGAACTGGAACAGGACATGGAGGTATAAAAGCGACAGTCAATAGTGGAGAAGCGTGCTCGCCAGATCTTCATAGTTCAGGTAGCAGCAAACGCAGCAACTTATCAACTGTTGGTGATGTATCGCAAAATTTTCTTATTGCGAGCAGCTCCAATAAAATCGGAGTCAGAAGAAAATCTACCATTGGACAGGTGGCGATGCCCGATAACCGATCCGAGTACGAAAATTAATGATCTTTACAGAGCTTTAATCCACTTAATTTTTTTTTCAATTTCAGGCCTGAAGTGATAATACATGTCTGTGACGAGGTAAAGGGTACTTCAAGAGATTTCTCATGTCCACAGAAATTATTGGTGGCTAAAATGGGATACTTTGCTGATGTAACGGCTGGCCAGCGCTTGGAGGATATGGACATATCTGTACACTGTGACTTACAAATCTTCGAATGGTTGATGAAATGGGTCAAGAAAGATACTTCAAATCAGGACGATTGGCCTGCTCTCGATCCTTCTAACGTGGTCCCCATTCTCGTATCGGCTAGCTTTCTCCAAATGGAACCGTTACTGTGCGATTGTTTATCCTTTTGCCACGGCCGTTTGAATGACGTAATTAAAGCATCGGCGAATTTGGCTTGCCTCAATGATAGTATTATTACACGGCTGGCTGCAATGTTTACAAATTTGGAATTGGAAATGGTGAAGGATAAAAAAGATAGGATAGCACCGCGACTCTGGACAAAAATGATCCAAAGCCTTTGCGAAATAGAGCCACAAGCTTTAAGAGGACATTACGCTACACTTGTTGGAATGTTTCGCTGCCTTCGTTGTAACAAATATCTAACTCAAACAGTTAGTACGTTCATTCACTGCGTACCGCAGAATATTCGTCTAAATAGATGGGGGCAATTGATCAGCACCCACGTTAAAGATCCATCTTGGAATATAACCAGTTATGTTGCAAGTTTACACAAAGAATTGCGATCATGGCGAAAAGTATACTGGCGTCTATGGGGTCACTGTCATTTTTTGTATTGTGCCGTTTGTGATTCTCATTTCGCTATTTATCAGATGCTTTGGTGTCCGTACCATCCCGAACAAGCTCAATTTTTGGGACCTGCTGCTGAAGGCCGTGTAGCTGGTCCTGCTGGAAGGTACCCATGTTGCGGGAAACAATCATTCCGCTATGATACGCTACCCGGACCTACGGTATCCAACTTACAGAATAAGATGAAGAATAGATTTTCCTAACTAGTTTCTTTTCTAGGGTTGTCAATTTCGTGAGCACACTGTTCAAGCAGATACAGATCGAGATCGTTCAATCCTTCAGCTAGCTATACATGCTTCGGAAGGTGGCTGTCTTTATGAAACGGCACCTTTCAAACCACCTAATACTACAACAGATCCTTGGTGGAATGGTATTGGAATTTTGCCACATCGTGCCAGACAAGGATTGCTGCCATCATTCCATGTCGATGGAGAAGCTCATACAAGTCGAGCGAATCGGAAAATTATTACTCGTCAGTTATCTCAATCTGTTGCAGAATCCGAAACTGAATCAGACTCCGAAGATATTGATAAAACGGCTACTATTCTTAGCCGTTCTTCGAGTAGCAGCAGCGATGGCGGAGAATCAGAATATAGTAGCCCTAGAACGTTCCATCCAAAGAATATGAAACGTAAACCAAAAATCTCGTATGGTCGTCACTGGGCTGGTGATATGTCTGCCCGCAGTAATCAAGATAACCAGCGTGAGTTCGAGGAGAGGGCTATGAAGCAGATTATCGCTATGGTTGGTAAAAAAACTGGCGGCGAACAAAATCAACAATACAGCATTTACCAACAAGGTGGATCATTCATCCGATTAGAAGCCGATTGGAGAGAAACTATCAAACAAAAAAACCTAAATAGCATTAGAGCCAAACAGAACGGTATCAAATGATGACTGTTACTGGTTGATTTGAGAGAACGGTCGTTGGAAAAAAGTTTCTAAAGCAGCATTTCAAAGGTATAAAATAATTATATGTTGAGCGTAAACTAAATTAACGGTTCATTAATAATTATACTATAAAATAAAACTTTTTTTGCACTTTAAGATAGGACACGTTTTGTTTTTTACTTCGAAGGCGAATCTTTTTTCCCTTTGCTTAATTGAAGCCATGGTTCGTATGCCTTGTTTACGATAAACCAAAACCTGAATAAAATTAGACAAACATTCTTTCAAACTTTCAGTTTCTGTTCAAAACATTTTTTATTTTTGTAGTAAGTGGATTGTCAGAAAAAACTATATGGAAAAGAAATTATATTAAGGCATCATTAATTTATATTATGTACTTTCAATTAACAGATGGTATTTTTCAAGAAAGTTACGCGGATTTTTGTGAACTTAATTTTTAACTTAATCTCTGTCAAATGCAGAAAAAATGACTGAGTACTACAAATGAGTGTGGAAAATGTTATATTTTCAGTATTTTCCATTACATCTTAATGATATCACCATTCTCCTACAACACAAGCTCTTTAGTGGTAGTATTTTGTTTGTCTTTTATGAAACAATGCTATAGATAGCGAAAACTGATGTATCTTTTGATAAAAGCAACTCTCGAAATTTATATTACTACGAGTTTGATCAATCCCTCAGTTATATTTTATTTTCGCTTCATGTGGGTAGGCATTCATAACAAACCAAAAAGCATAAAAGAAATATTTAAAACAAACGGTACTGCGCACAAGTCGGGAACAGCAACTTCGTGAAGTATGCTTCTGAGCTAGAGACAACTACGAGAACTAACTAAACAACTGCTCAGATGCACGTTCCAAGTGCCAGTTGTGCCTCGAGAGAGCAGCTCGAGCATCAAAATCGGCTACACCCATATCACGGAGTCGTTGAACTTTCTGATCGAAGTCTGTGTTTCGACATGGGCCACCAGCATATGCATTCGTCCAGTGTTTGGCGGTTAGTATAAACATTTCATGGTTATCCTTATACTGAGTAGCAACCACGGCATCCTGTGGATCATCCGGTTCAGCTGCTGCCAGCAAAGCCTGCAATGAAAGTAACACCGTTCGAAGAGTCATAGCCGCGGCCCAATTGTCTTTTAGAATGTCTAAGCAGATAGCGCCTGTGACCGATGAAATATTTGGATGCCATATTTTTGTGATGAATTTCACCTGCAATGAACAAAAAAGAGTTAACAATCTATGCGAAAAACTTTGCCACAAAGATACACATAATACCTTCGGCGGATTGAAAGGATAAGTTTCGGGAACTTTAATTTCGAGCAGAAATTTGCCTCCTTCATATGGCGTATCTGGGGGGCCGGCTATTTCTCCGCGCAGTTCAGTGAAATTATCATTCACAATGTCTAATTTTATTGAACACTGTACAATCTAAAAGGAAATTTCATTTACAAAATGCTCTAATATTTAGGTTTTGACAACGGAACACGATTTTTTTAGTGCTATTTGAAGAAGACATCAAATCTTGAAATTTTAAACAATGTTCACTTATTGTATCGTAAAGTTTAGTTAAGAATTTTTTTTAAATTACTATCAAAGATGTCAATAACTTCAATGTTTTATTTAATAATTAATTCATTCAAGATATTTGCAAAGATGTAACGATATTCTTAACACATTTTTAATTTTTTACTGGTCTTTTCACCTGTTTAAGAGAAATAATAAAAAAAATACGTTTACAATTTACTGCTTTAATTAACTCTTCTACCAAACATTTGGGTACATCTATCCTGCCTAAAATATATAGGTAACATATCTAACAAAATCATTGTTGTGTTTTGCAGGAAGGCAATATTATTGATTATGCAATTATTTAATAATTTCATAGCTCATCACTAGTCTGTTCAAAATTCACATTTGCAACTGAACGATTTCTAGTTTTTATACAAATTTTGAACAAATTGTTGCAAAACTTACTTCTTCACTTTTGAGAACTTCTTTAAATTCTCGCTTAATTCGGGATACTGCCATATTCGCCATTTTACCTCAACTGGATGCTGATGTTTTGCTTTGATCCGGGGAATGGGTTTCTGCAATTTTGCTTAGGTGCCGCACCTGTATTTTTTTTTAATTGGCAAACTATCGATATTTCTGGACTACAAAATGCTCCTTTATTGATTACAATAAACAGCGTTCTGCTTGGAACAACACAATGAGATTGTGCGGCAATGAATTGACAAACTTGGACCAGTTAATTGGCAATGATAAAAAAAGATGACAGCAAAATTTGTGTTCTTTATTCACAAACGCGGCCCCAGAAATTAGAACGGCACTCACGTTTGTAAAACAGAAAAGAAAAACACTCCGAGACATTTGACATTTGAGCACAGCACTCATTCAGGGGTGTCAGGTGTTCTGATTTTTCAGGATTTGTCCTGATTTTTGAGAGGCCGTCCTGATTTTTCAAAAACGCTAAAATTGTCATGATTTTTGAAAAATGACCTTAAAAATGTCCTGATTTGTCCTGATTTTTGAAAAATATCTAAACTTTAAATAAATTTATTGTTAAATGGTGAGAAAATCAAACAAATCTTCTATAAAATAGTTAAACCACAGAGTTTCTGTGGTTAAATTAATTTAACCGATGATAATCTTTGGTTCAAATGATATTTAAATAGTGTTTTTCGTTGTTAACTTCAGGACATAGAAAGTTCTTCTCGCTGTAGTTGCATAACTTTAGGCGTCTTCAGCACCTGAATTTCGCTTTTAGTTATGCAATCTAAGTCGCGCCAGCATGACATCCCAATGCGTTGCAACGCTTTCTTATTGGAACGTGTGAACGCGTTGCGTTGCTTGTAGCTTCAGCATGACATCAGCCTTAGACCGATGACATACACACTAAGATTGCAAATATTCCGCTCGGGACCAACGATTCTCTGAATTACAGGAAAACGGCTCAAAATGACACTTGAACTGTCAAAAAGTCAAAACCAAGAGGTTTTTCTGTAGCACTGGGAGACAGCTAAACGATTTTTGTAGCACTCAATTTTATTTTATTTTATTTTTTTTTTAACAATTCGTTTTGTTTTCACAATTTCTCCCGAAATTCGAAAGAACTCTGCTTCAAGTGCTCAGGAGCTCGAAAAATCTCAAGGCAACAATCGCCTGTATCACTGTTTAAATGACACGTGTTTTAATGTTTTTTTTTCGGTCCCTTTGGTTGTTCGTTTTTTTTCAAGCCAAGCGAACTTGACCGGTTGGACCTGATTTTTGCTCTGAAACATCATCAGCTACAAATGAACAGACTGCACTAATATGAACAGTGATGTATTTGAATTATGGTAATGGTATGAGGTAATAAAATATAAGCATAAAAAAATATTTGCGATTATTTTTCTTAAAAATAAATAACCTGAACTGTATGTATAATTCGGAAAGAAACAGTCTTGAGCTTACAGGATAATATGGAAAAAGTCCCTGAAAGTCACAGGGGAAAACCGTTTCGAACATACGGGGCAATTTGACAGTTGTTTTCCTGTAGTGTTTTGCTGTCCTGAAATCGTCCTGTAATTTCAGCTATTGAAAATACAGGACGAAATCGTCTCGACCACAGAAGAAAAGATTAAGTGTGTAGGCCGATGACATAGTGAGTGCGATGCGATGCGAATTGACGAACGCGGCCAATGCGAACTCGAGCGGGGGAACAAATTGACATCTGCTTTGCCGCGTTGCGTATGTCAGGTTTAAGCGATTCACATGCATTTTCATCAAATGTGGTTCGCCGCATTTAATCGCATTCGCCGGTTCGCATCGCATCGCACTCACTTTGTCATCGGCCTTATAGGTGGGATTTTTTTTTGTGTTCCGCCTCACACTCACGTTCGTATGAGCCGATTTTTACTCGTTGAGTTGATTTTTTTCAAGCTTGGCGAAAGGTAAGCGAGGCTCTCAATGAGTTTGTTTGCAAACATAAGATTATTCGCTCAGGTTTTCTGTGTTTTGTTTGTAAACAAACTCCATGAGTTCCGCAGTTGCATTAGCCTAAATAGCCAAAATGGCTGAATCGGGAATTTAATATTCTGTATCACCTCCTATATATACAAACCTTGACGCACATGTGGTTTTCAATTTACGGCGCGTTCGTTAATTGATTTTTTTTGGGTGAAAACTAAAACACAACGAACAGCAAATCGGGGACTTCAATGTTTACATTGATAGAGTGTGGATGTTCTTTTTTAACGCGGAGATTTTACTAAAATTTTAAGATTTTAAATTGTTGTCGTGTCAATAGTCATTAAGGAAAACTGTGATATTCAATCTGTGATAAACTCACAAGTGATATATCTGGTGACCGTACTAAAATGAGTGGCAAGGATGCTGCTCCTGATGGAGCAGCATCAATACATAACCTGACGCAACCATTGGAAAATGCTGAATCATCGGACAGGATGGAGGATGAAAACATGGAATTAGCGACAACAACCAAAGGAGGACCTGGAAAGACAATCGAAAAAATATATAAAAATTATAATTACCAGAATGGAGACTGTCGACCATATCGGGTAATAGTGGAAAACACGGATACAGAAAGGAGGAAAGTAATGAACAGACTGCAAGTAGGTATTTTACTTCACCAAAACGGGTTCGATAAATCCATCGACGACATCCGGAAGACTGCGAAGAACAAGGTAACTGTATATGTAGGAAACATCAAAGACGCAAACAGACTAGCTAACTGCCAAAACTTAAATCTGCAAGGATACAAATCGTACATTCCTAAGCAATTTGTAACGGTGACAGGAGTAATTTCCGGAATCCCACTGGAATTACAAGAAGAAGAAGTCAAAAATTTTCTAAAGGCTAAGGTTGAAATAGATTCCGTATTTAGAATGCATCGAATGAAAGACAAGAAAAAGGAACCTACTTATAAAATGGGTGTAGTGTTTCGAAGCAATACTTTACCGACTGACGTCAGCATTTATTCTGTGATACATAGGGTACAGCCTTACATAAGAAAACCGATTATTTGTTTTAAATGTTTACGTTATAACCACTTGTCCAAAAACTGTAAAGACAAAAAAGAAAAATGTATGAATTGTGCTACAGAACACACGCAAGAAAATCTATGTAATATTTTAAAGTGTATGTACTGTTTTAATGCTAATCATAAGACTACTGACAAAGAATGCCCACGATGGAAAAAAGAGAATGACATTCAAGCGATAATGGCAAAGAAATGTTTAACATATCAAGAGGCGAAACAATATTTTGAAATCCCAACTGAAAACTTTTTTGATGTTTTAAGAACGACAGAAGATTATCCAACTCCAGCAGAAGCATACTCTAAAGTAGCAGCAAATGGCCAAAACTTTCCTCAGCACTTACAACAAAAACGCAAGGAGTGGAGTTATGATGACAAGAGAAATGGAACAAGAAAAGAAAACAGAACACCAAACCAATCACATGTAGATGTAGAAATTGTACCTGGGGTAGCCAGTATTTTGGGACTAAACCAGAAGGAATTTACAAAGAAGAGGAAGATGGAAGAAGAAAAAGAAGAGTCAAGAGGTATAGGGTTGTTCAATAATTATAGGGCAGGAGAGTTAGAAAGATTTAAAAAAGAAATAGAGGAATCTGTTAAAAAACAATCTTTTGAAGAATGGAAACAAATAATATCATCAATAAACATAAAATTAGAAGCTATCACAAAATTGCACGGAAAAACAGGAGGAGATATATCGGCTTGTATCATGGGTGAGCTAAATAAAATGGTGGGATCTCCGGGAGACAAATAACTTTACCGGCGATTTCAGAACATTACAAGCAAACATACAAAGTCTATACAGGAATAAAAATGAATTAACACATGAACTTTACACCCAAAACTACGACGCAGCACTACTTTCTGAAATATGGGTAAAACCAGATCAACTTTTAACAGAACGATGGAACATACAGGGTTACCATCGTCTTCTTGCTCCTCGTGCCGATGGCTTTGGGGGCGTGGGAATTTTCCTAAAGGAAGAATTCCAGTTTGACCACATTCAGCTGTCAACATCAGACAACTTTGAAACACTTGGACTATCAATTTCGACGCTAGACCTAGCTTTAGTTGTTGTATATGTTAACCCAAGAATAACAATTTCTAACTTAGAAACAGCAATCACAACACTTTTCAATGAAATAGCTAGATTCGGAAAAGTATTAATAGGAGGCGACTTCAACAGTCACAATGTGTCATGGGGATGTCAAGACACAAACAGCAAGGGAAAGGTAGTACATGATGCCATCATCGGTTCAAATTTGATGTTACTAAACACCGGATCTACTACTTTTCTTCCCCCAGTTAGTAATCAAAATTCTAGTGCAATTGATTTGACATTATGCTCTACAAACATGTTCGATATGGCCGAATGGAAAGTGTTGGAGAAAAATTTCGGCGGAAGTGGTCATCTCATTATCGAAACTTGCCTCGATATGAGTATCAGGCGTAAACAAAAATATTACTACGACAAGCGAAAAATATCAGATGAAATGGCACTTATTAAACATTGGGAATTCAATGACCTGAAAGACCTCTCCAAACTTTCACAGGACATAACTAAAAAACACAAAAAAATAAATAATTACACACCAAAATACTACTGGAGCTCAGAGTTGTCTGATCTCTATGAACAAAAACAAAATTCTCTTCGAGAATACAACAGATGCAGCAGTAGTGAAAACTTAATCAAATGGAAAAAATCTTCAGCAATATTTCTTAAATCTAAAATAAAGCATATTAAAGAAAAAATGATAGAGCTTTCTGGCTCTATAGATCCAAGAAATTCACAAGAAAACTGGAAACTTGTCAGAAGATTAAAATTCCTCCCCGTTACAAACCCTAAAAACAACCCTATCAATCACAACAAAGAGATGGCTTTAAAATTCCTTACCAACAATTTTGGTCCATCAAATTTCAAAGAACCTCTTCCACCTGATAATAACACAAGAACAACAATACTTACCTTCCAACAATGGAAAAAATTCCTTAAAAATAAATCCCCAACATCATCACCAGGTACTGACTACCTAAACTACGGTGCATTAAAAGATTTAGATTTACAATCAGCTACAAAAATTATAGAGTTATTAAACGAAATGTGGCACAAAGGCACATTAGACAATCATCTAAAGGAAATTAAGATAGTTCCGATTTTGAAAACAAACAAACCACCGAATGAAGTTGATTCAAGTCGACCAATCGCGCTTCTGCCAACGGTAGTAAAAATTCTGAATGCAGCAATTCTTGAAGATATACAACAAACGTGTGAAAGAAACAATATCATACCAAATCTATCGTTCGGTTTTCGCAAGGGAATGTCTACAGAACATTGTATAACTTTTGCAACAAATCTAATCAAAGCAGCACGCAGAGCAAACTATACAACGATTGGAGTTTTCTTCGATTTCTCCAATGCGTTTAATACCGTTGTCGTTGAAAAGTTATACAGTTTAATGCTAACAAATGGTTTTAACAAAGATACATGTACATGGGTACATAACTTTCTTAATAATCGGAAAACTTTGGTCTTTACCCAACAAGGAATTGTCAGTCAAACGATTTGTACAGGAGTTCCACAAGGAGATGTAATGTCACCTGTTCTTTTTAATATCTACACAGCCTCTTTACACAACACAAATCTCGACCCAGATGTAACAACTTTACAGTTTGCCGATGATTTTCTGAAAATCGTCAAAGCAAAGTCACTAGAATCAGCTGTAAGAAAAATGCAATCCGAAATAGACAACTTTATGGTCACAGCTACTGAGTTGGGTTTACGTCTTAATAGCTCAAAAACAAAAGCCATGCTATTTAAAGACAGTGATAAACAACTCTGCTTGACGATGGGAGGAGAAATTTTAGAAACAGTAAGAAGCTATAAATATTTGGGTATAACATTAGACCAAACGCTAAAATACGGTATGCACATTAAAACACTAAAACAAAAAGTATTGGACAAACAAAACATGCTCAAAATCATAAGCGGAATCAAATACGGTGGTACGCCAAGAGTAATGATGCTATATCACAAAGCTTTATACGGTAACTTTCTTAATTACGGAACTGTTATTTACGGTGGATCGCCAAAAAAATACTGTGATATGCTAGAAATCACAAATCGCCAATGCTTACGTATTGCTACAGGATGTACCAAAACCACACCTGTGAACACTCTTGCAGCCATAGCTGGTGAAGAACCATTAAAATTTAAACGGATCTATCTAACCAAAAAACGCATAGCCTTACATATCCATCGTAATGACTTAATAGCACAACAACTACACTCCTTAGACCTTACAAATATCCAAAGTGAAGTAAAATACACATTTATGGAAAGAATTTTCATTAAATATGTTCAAGAATTTCAAACTATTTACACGAAAACTAAACCAGAAATCGAACTGAAAGTTGAAATTCAAGACAATATGATTGGTTCAACAATGAGAAAAAAAGAAACTTCACCAACAGTATTGAGGAAACTTGCCATAGAAATGATAAATAATCATTATAGCCATTGTGATCAGTGGTACACTGACGCCTCCAAAATGATGAATAAGTGTGGCATTGGAATATATGACGCGTCTTCCAACACAAAGATTAGTATCTCCTTAGCATACGAAGTGAATATCGCAACTGCAGAACTCTTAGCTATTAGAGTTGCTTTGGAACAAATTGATGAAGCTAGATCTGGAACAGTTATCTTCACGGATTCGCAGGCAGCCTGTAAAATTATAAAAAAGGACATGATCAATAAACAATTCGACCAAATAACTCATGATATATGTACGCTTGCAACAACGAAGAAGGTTAAAATCCAGTGGATCCCCTCCCACGTTGGCATTGACGGAAATGAAAATGCTGACATCCTCGCGAAACAAGGACTAGATGGACCAGTAATACTTCAAAACAAACTACGACTTGAGGATGCATATAATCGATTTAAACTAGAAGCCCTGGAATCCACTAATGTATGGTATAAAAGTATGGCACATGATGAAGGAAAAGGAGTCAAATTTTACGGTTTTCAACCTAATTTCTCCACTAAACCCTGGTATTGGAACGTCGAATTCAACAACTTCCAAATTCGAACTTTAAACCGTCTAGTCAGCGGACACGACTATTCTCCTTATTACTTAGGATTAATGAGGATTCGAGACACAAAACTATGTGAATTATGTAACACGAATTTTACAACAGAACACGCACTCCTAAACTGCATTCAATTTAATCACATAAGAAATCATTATGATTGGAATCGTTATTCCAATCTTCTCGAAATGATTCAAAATTTCGATGAAGATAAACTAAGAGAAATCCTTAGTTTCCTAGAGAAAGCTCGAATGAAAATTTAAAAAGCTAAAACATCAAAGTTGAATTAATGATGATAAAAAAGAACATCCCTATACCAGGAAGCAAGAATACACAAAAAAAATCTTCGTAGTGGTGATATAGAGTATCAAACTCTCTGCCATTCTATACCAGATCTATACATACATACATACATTTTTTTTGGGTGATGCATCAGTCGATCGAATTGTTCACTCAGAAACAAAACAACCCAAAATTAAGAACGCCAGGGCATCAAAACAAAGTTAAGTTGACGTTCTTAATTTTGGGCTGCTATCAACACCCCAAAAAAAAAGTTCGCTGCTTGAACAGCCTGCCCCAATTTTTTTTTGTTTTCTTTCGTGGTATCGAGAAGGATCACGTCGCAAATTTTTTTGTTAAATTTCGTGGTAAAATGGATTTAATTATGATTTCTTGATTCTAATTACATTTAATTTAATTATAAATAAATAAATAAATTTATATTCTAACTTTTTCAGGAAACGAGAACTTCAAAGCGAAAACGTCTTCAACAGACATGTTTAATTTGAATCGGAATGACATCCGGATCTGCCTCCGGATGGTGTAATATTCATTAACAAGCTATCCACATGAGCGACCAGAGAGGACGAGCCGATGGCCATTCAGTTCGCTTACACATTGAAACCAGTCTAGACGGAGGATGAAAATATTGAGGAATCGATTTTAATCATACCGGAATGTGAAGCAAATTTCTATTCGGCAATGGCAGGAAGTTTTCTTCAAGACTAATTGCAATCGCCAGCCTGCCTATTAATTTATAATATTCTTTCAAAATTTCGGTGCCGAAAGTTCTTTTAAGAAATTGACCCGTGTGAATACTGGATCACGGAAGTTTATCATAACCGATACGTTTGTATAGTTCCAAAGGTAATATTGATCATAGTTGACTTTGACTATGTTATCGCTTTCCTAACCTAATTTCTCTTCAGTTTTCCAGAGTGACCAACCGACCGTATCGACAGGCTCTGGTTATAGTAAATACGCTGATTTACAGGAAAACATGCCCCATATAAAGTCAGCAACATCAGTTTGGAATCCGTTTGGTAGTTTCTCGGATGCCACTCCTGCTTTCTACGCATGAATTCAAGCTTATCTTCCAGAAGTATTCCAAACGCTAAGTGAGTTAAGTTCTAAGTTATTAGAAACTATGTATTGTATTTTTGAAAAAGCATGTTTTATTCAAATAAAATTAGCAAAATTAGCAAATTTTATTCACCAAAAATTCGTATGCCCTTTTTATATGATAGGTTGGCTCAAGCAACAATAACAAAACCCTGCCGAATGACAACACCCCAAAATTAAGTTGCGAGAATTGCGTCTGTTCTCAAGTTTGGGAAAACCCCGCCGAACTTATTTTCGTCGGGAGCCAGTTTCATCCGATTTTGCGGCATTACAACTTAGTTTTGGGTTGTAGCGGCTTAGAGTGTTTGGTAGATGTCAAATCACCTTCCAATGCTTTTGCATAAGTTTGTTTGTAATTTACGAACGCCAGCATCGATAAAAAAAATCACTTCGATAGAAAAAATCAATTTACGAACACGCCGTTAGCTGTCAAAACGTTCTTTAAATGTGTGTGTGTTCATCAACACTCCTTTTATTTATCTTCTCATCGCACCACACCATCTTTGCTAAAAAAAGAGAGAATTTTTGACAGAAATTAACAATAGAGAACGGACATTAGTGCAAGAAATCAAAAAAGGAAATTTTAAAATAATAATTAATGTTTTTTAGTAACATGATGAATACTGATTTTGAAAAAGGTATTTGAAATTTACGACTAACGGCGTGTTCGTAAATTGATTTATGATGATAAATTGATATTATTCAATACAGTTTGTTTAACACGTTCATCGCCAAGCTCTTCTTCTTCGTTTTATTTTTTTTGGCCAGAGAATGAAACTCTATAAATCGCCAAGCTCGTTTTGGGTTTTTATTACTAGCCGGGCCCAAAGAAATTCTCGGAGCGAGAAAGAAAAGAGGGAGATTTCAAGATTTGAAACGAGTGGCTTAACTGAGCGGCTAACTTGAGTAAGAGAGCATCAGACGTTTTCGATGTGACGGGGACTCCCAGGAAATACACCCGTCACCCGAATATGGGTTCCATGGCGACGAACGTGTTAATTTACGAATGCCAGCATCGGTAGAAAAAATCAATTTACGAACACGCCGTCGTAACATTTGACTATTCTCTAGGTTTGAACTTGTGAGAATCTTATCTGCTTGCATTGTGTTGGTTTGGAGGCAACTTTCTCTCAGGAGAATTTGTATTAAAAGCGCTGATTACTTCTCTCTTTGAGGTACAAACTGACCGGCTGTCGATCAACACCACTGTTCGGGACCGCTATTTCATGAGTCTAAACCTGTTCGTACACTAGCGCACACCATTAAAAGGGGAAAAAGCAAGAATCGCGACCGCGCACTTATTTAATTTGATACCGTGAATTGTGTGATGCCAGTCAGGTCGTCTGATCCGATTCGCGCCAGAAGTCTTATCCGCAACAACTTGGAGAAGTCAAGCAACAACAGCCAGCAGCAGCAGCTCCTGCAATCCAGAATGCCCAATATCAAGGTCTTCTCCGGTTCGTCTCATCCGGATCTGGCATCAAGGATTGTGGACCGGTTGGGCATCGATCTCGGCAAAGTGGTCACCAAAAAGTTCAGCAATCTTGAGACATGGTAAGTAGAATTTTTTTTTGTTCATTATTCTGTCTCCATATGCATTGTAAATTTATCCACTCGGCATGGGAATGTCGCGGAGGAAATATCGATCAAACAGCATATTACACAAGCAAGAGCAGCATTTTTCGCGTATATAGATATTCCGCTTTAGGTTCCCAATGATAGAAAGGGATTCTCAAAAATAGGGCAAATTAAAATGGCAGTCTTGTGCTGTGTTGGTCTTTAAAAATAAAACTCACACTTAACCTTGAAGAGCGACAAAGTGTAGAGAGCCATTGGAGATCGGGACAGTAACGGGATAGATTGGCAGTAGAGAATCATCACATGCATCATGCTTTCGATTCAATCAGAAAACGACGATAGATCATTCATTTTACTCGGCCTATCAAAATTGACCAGAGTGTTCCGTTTATATTTGACTTCTGCTATAATAGACAATATCGTTATGGTTTATTCATAACTAAACAATCTTTCTTTTTAAATTGAGAACCTCAAATTAAAAGAAAGCTGATGTACTTTGTAATTGTAAATGTTTTTTATTGATTTAACGTCAGCCCATCGATATAAAATCATAGTTGAGGTCATGGAAATAATCATTTTAAAAGGGAAATGTGTCTGATCTAATATGACCCTTCTGTTAAAACACTCTGGAACTTACTGATTGTGTCACAGGAGGAGTGCTAACTTTTTTTCAAACAAACATTCCTTCCAAGTATGGTTAGGTTTTTCAAACAATTATCAGTAAAAGTCAGCACAGGCTTTTTTGTGTACCTTATCTAAGAATTCAAAAGAATAAGTTTTTCTTTTTCAGAACGGGGTGAAATGTTGTTGTTGTGTTGTAAAAATATCTCTTATCATTTGTTGTGTTCCTACCATAATAAGCGATTCATGTCCAAGGTTGACTTTCTAAGGTAAATTCAAAACCAATTTGCATGTATCAACAAAAGCAAAAAAAAATGTAAACTATATAACTTTAATTTCAGTCCAACAGATAACTATAAAGAGCTGGCGACTGACATCCGAAAAGAAGAAAGTGTCAAGCTTTTCTTTCTTCTTAAGCTCAGTTTTACTGATTTATGCTATTGGTCGATATTCGAATCTTTTTGTAAAATGCATTAACGATTTTACTGTGCTGATGATGAAAAAAAAAATGATTTCTTGCATCATTTTAAATGTGTTCAATATAACATTCTTAAAATTTGTTTCAAGCTTTGACATAAAAAATACATGAAAATAAACTATTCTGTTGATAATTTCAAACTTCAATTTTCTCGGGTATACCTATGTGCAAGCGATGTATAGTTCTACATATCATTTCTCCTCAGTGTCGAAATCGGTGAATCCGTCCGCGGCGAAGATGTCTACATTGTGCAGTCCGGATCCGGAGAAATCAACGACAACCTGATGGAATTGTTGATTATGATAAATGCGTGCAAGATTGCTTCGGCATCGCGCGTAACCGCTGTGATTCCCTGTTTCCCGTATGCCCGACAAGACAAGAAGGACAAGGTAAGCACTCTTGGGTTCTGGTTTTATGTATGTTCATCAGCTTTCGTATCCGTGATACATGTTCAAGTTGATTTAACTACCTACTCTATTATTTTCCACATTGCTAGGTGCAAGGTCGCGCTTCTATCATTCTATCCTTCTTCGTTATAAACCGTCCTATTTTGAATTTTGTCTATTCTGCTCTGTGTTTTACTTGTTTGCATAAATGTGGAAACAAAATTTAACCGTTAGCTTATAGATGTTTCTCTTTCGTTGCACTGACTTTCTATATCGTATCCGTTTCTAGTTTGTAATACAATAGAGCGCATTTGAATTGGGGGTTTGTAGACATCGTTTAATCGGAGACAACAAACATGCTATAGGGATCAATCAGGAGGTTATCATTGTCGACATTGAGTCTCCATGGCAATAAAAGAAGCTTCCCGATTGAAAACCGAATGCGTTGATAGTTTACTAAAAGTCTTTTCAATGCACCAGTTTTTCTTTCAATCTCACTGATAGCAACTCCGCACACTGGTCAAGGATGAGCCTATGAAACGAAGACGATGATGGTTTATGATGGCTATATTATTGACAAGCCCCTCCTTGTACCCTGTCACAGATCTTTATACTCTCACTTGAATCGTTCCTTTCATCATCATTTGAATGAAAAAAAAACTACTATCGTCAAACGCCACTCAGAGTAGTCAGTCGCGTGTGATGTTTTCCCTTTCGATTTTTGATTACATCGTGTTCCCAAGCCCTATAATAAACAGCAAGACGGCGACCGCGGTGATAATGTTTATAAGCGCGCAGTAGTCAAAATCGATGCTCTCTTCCATAGCCAAACAAGCACACCATAATCAGTAAATGATCTCAAAAATTAATAATAATAATAATTCTTAATTTACTTACCCTTCCCCCATCCACTCTTACTCTATTCAGGCAGGCGATGATAAGCTGGCCATGTTGATGAAGACCAATGAATGGAAGTTTCGGGTACCTATTTATTACACCTACTGATCTTTTAGTAAATTTTCAATTCTTCCACCGTGTTTGTCCCCGTTTATTGACCGTCTATACATCAAATTGTTCGTTCGCCTGTAATTTAGTATTGTTTACATAATTACATATGAATAGATCATTTTTGGAAATTGCGTTTTGTTCTGTGCTGTTTATTTTTTTTTTTTATTAAAATTAATCGGGTAAAAACATCATTCAAAGGGAACATCAACACATCACTAATCGCTTTTAACATACAAACAGTGAGATAAATATTCAAGGTATTGGCGTAGGAGATATAATTTGGGTTCTCTATGTTCTAATCTAACTAACACATTATTCGTTCATTCATTGTTCTTTTAAATTTCTCTTCGATTGGAGTGTTCCATATCGTATATAACAGCTAAAAAATGGTTAAGCAATGAATAGGGAGGAATCGATTCACATTTGCCTTTTACGCATTTGTGCATCTAATTCAGCACATCTAACGAGACAGGGCATAACAAATCTAGTAAAGTGCGTTTTTTTAGTGTTTTCCTGTCCTCTACTGATATTCATATTCTAAAGTTTCAAGTTTCCATAATTTTTATTTGTTCAATGCGGTCATTGTAAGGTTTTGAGCTTTTCGGGTATAAAAGTGCAAGTTTTTTTTTCAAAGTTAATTTTTTTTTTGTTAAGCTACATTTGGATTACTAGCTTGCTTTGAATAGAAAAAAGGGGTCGATACTAGAAGGAGCTTTCGAGCTATACTTAACTTTTTTCATGCCATATTCATATTGTATGTGAAATATGCGTTCAATCGGCTTTTATGTGCGTTCATAATTATTCTTGATAACTACTAAAACTCATCCTCCCTCTCAAGGTCTAATGTCTACTAACATGGATTGTTCCACATTTTTGCAGCGCTATATCCACTCGCGGAAACAATTGGAATGATTTTTGATTTTTGAAGTAAAGTTACCAATTACGTTCGATTTCGAAGAAATTCGTATTCTAATGTTTGTTATTCTTTCCATATGAACAAACAAATAAATCACCCTATTCTGTAGGACTATGTTCCCGACGTTTATACTGTGAGTAAAATCCATTGGATCGTTGCATTTAGCGTGTTCTTTCCGCCATTAGAATGACAGAGTGTGACTTCTTCTATATCATCATCATCTTTCTAGAAAAGTTGCTCGGCGTTATGCGCAATGGATGCACCCATCTATTGCCCATTCGAAAAATAACGATCAACTAAACGCGCACCTTTACCATGTCACACAACCTAGTTGAAATTTTCAATATAATTCGAATATCCTCAGAAACCCTGCAAAATGTAGATAGTTTTGAATTTTCTTACGCAAGTGTGAGTTTCTTGATTACAAATGGAGAGTGTGGATATAAAACTGCTTTCAATACCTACACAGTCACATAATCGTTATCGGTGCAAACGAGAAGTATTTTCTGTAATTACCTGTCGCAGCTATGGTTAACAGCATACATTCAAAATGCTGTTCAAAAATTTCGTTGCATGAGTTAACCTTAACATTTTATAAATACGGTTATAACGGAGGATTATTTATGTCATGGTGGACTAACAAAACTAAGCAGTTTATGTTTATTTTTTTCAAATGCCGATTTGGTGCTCATTACTGTTCTTTAACATAGATAATTTTCCTTTTCGTAACATTATGCTTACAGAGTCGTGCGCCAATTTCAGCTAAATTGGTAGCGAATATGTTATCTGTCGCTGGGGCAGACCATATAATCACCATGGACTTACATGCCTCTCAGATCCAGGTACGCTACAACTGAGAATATTTCGCTTTTATATTTTAAACTATTTCAATCAATAATTTTGCAGGGTTTCTTCGACATCCCGGTGGATAACCTGTATGCCGAACCAGCTGTGCTCAAGTGGATCCGAGAGAACATCAGTGAATGGCGAAACTCCATCATCGTTTCGCCGGACGCCGGAGGCGCGAAGCGTGTGACATCGATCGCCGATCGGTTAAACGTGGAGTTTGCTCTGATTCATAAAGAACGGAAGAAGGCTAACGAGGTCGCTTCGATGGTTTTGGTCGGTGACGTTAAAGATCGTGTTGCCATCCTTGTCGACGATATGGCCGACACCTGCGGCACAATTGTTCATGCTGCCGATAAGTTGGTGGAAGCAGGGGCAACCAAAGTGTATGCTATTCTCACTCATGGTATATTTAGCGGACCCGCTATATCACGAATAAATAACGCTTGTTTCGAGGCCGTCGTAGTGACCAACACCATACCACAGGACGGTCACATGAAAGACTGTCCGAAAATCCAGGTAAATTAGTTCCGATATAGGAATTATCAACTGATACTGGCCAATGCCACAGCACTCATAATTTTTCATATTTTCAGTGCATTGACGTATCTATGATGTTTGCAGAAGCCGTCCGACGAACTCACAACGGCGAAAGTGTTTCCTATCTGTTTTCGAACGTTCCTTATTAAGGAAAATTTTTTTCTAGACGCTAAAACGCCCAGGACTAGTGTCAGAAGCCATGTATTCTATAAACTATTCTAAATTTCATTATTGAACATAACAAAAACACCAGAAAAAGAACCTAAAATAAATTGGAGATCATAGCGATTAAAAAGACCATTTTTAATGTAATGTCAAAGAACACACTAACTATCTGTGACGAGAAAGTCCACAAATTTGAACATTGTTTTCGAAAAAAAAAGGTACACTTAGGCTAAGTCTCACAGTTATAAAAATATTATGATTTGTCATAGAAAAAATCATCTTATACAAAAAAAGAGCTAGACACAGCGCAACAATGCGATGATCGCTTCCACCCTAGGGTAGTAGTAGAGGAACCTAAGGTTTACTCAAAGCAGCCATTTCGTTTTATTCTGCGCACAGCGTGGATTTAATATAATTCGAATATAGTGTTTAAATGATCTGGCATCCAACAGTTCGGCGTAATGCCCGTTTTGCAGGCTTATCAATACCAATACTGAAAATATTTCCAATTATTGCACTAGAGCATCCGCCACTGAAGTGAGAAAAAAAAATGAAAATTTGAATTGAATAATAAGCATCTATTACAAAACGCGCGAAATCAAATTTATTGATTAAGGTACAACCACAAACAACATTAAGTTTATATTATTTGATACGAAGATTCAAAGAAATAAAAAGTATACTGTCATAACGATTTTCACATTTATATAAACTCCGAAAAAGGTTCCTTTTGGGCAAACACTTCACCACCTTCTTTATGTCCACTATTCAGTTGGCGAACAGTTTTGCAAATGCCATCCGGCACAACTTTGTTCGGTGTTTACTCTTGAGCTTGAAAATATGGCTATCAGCTTCGAAGACAAATGTTCTATCAACTGAGCTTTACAATTAATTAGGCGTCCGTAGTTTTAAGGGAATTCTTGCAGTTGGTTCTTATATTTTCAATAGTACAATGGGTACCTATTAGACTGCCCCAAATTTGTATTGGAAATTTCAAGCTTGTGAAATGTTATGCGCTGCAGCCTTAAATTGATCCTAGGCCTAGAACAAGGTCACATGCCAAATTCGGGCCAGATCGGATCACGGGAAGGGGTTGCTCAACGAGCCTGAAGTTTGTATGGGATTTTGAGACATTTTGTTCGGGAGCAACATGAAAATCCAGTTTTTCATAAATAACTTTGGTCCCCTTCGGCCGATTTGTTTTCTTTTTCTTAAAGCCTAAACTATGACAAATATTTCATCCGAAGACTGAATTTCGATTCGAGACAAGATAAAAAAGTTATTATAGACTTCAAAAATGGGGTAACATTTTTCAGGGTGATATTCATAACTGTTAATGCTGCGTCAAAATGTTTGAAGCAGTGTCTCTCATTAATAGTGATGAATATCACCCTTAAAAAAGATAACTATTTTTTGAAGCTTTATAACTTTAATGTCTTAACTTAAATCGAAATGCAGTCTTCGGATGAAATATTTTTCATAGTTTAGGCTTTAAGAAAAACCGGTTTCAAAAGATATCGGCCGAAGGGGACCAAAATGATTCATGAAAAACTGGATTTTCATGTTGCTCCCGAGCAAAATGCTTCAAAACCCCATACAAACTTTAGGCTTGTTGAGCGACCCCTTCCCGTGATCCGATCTGGCCAAAAATTGGCATGAGACCTTGCACTAGGCCTAGAATCAATTTAAGGCTGCAGCGCATAACTTTTTCAAATGTCGAGTCATTTGGGGCACTCTAGTACCTAGGCTTCAAATAACTGATTTTAGAAGATTTCTTTTTAAGAGCATTTCTCTCTCTCTCTCTCTCTCTCTCTCTCTCTCTCTCTCTCTCTCTCTCTCTCTCTCTCTCTGAGCACCCCGTTTTCTCTCTATTTTAACTCCAATTTACTTATTATCCCGCACTATTCGACACGATTTCAAACATTGGCCGCACAAATTGCGTGATCATTGGCGTTTCTTCTCTCTTCATCTCAATCCCCAGGTCGAATGTCGTCCAATTTGTATAATTCTTATCGCTTTATCAAGAAGTAAAAAAAAAATGTACATTGCCTTCACTTTGGTAGATAAATGCAGTTTTGTGAGTTTCAAACAATCGTTTTTTGATGTATAGAAACGCATAACAAAGTTGTTGAGAAATATACCTACAAAAATGTTTGGTGGGTTGTTGAAATAGAATTCAAGCTACGAATGGTTGAAGTTGTTTTGAAAATATATTTTAATTATGATGTTTATATGATTCGGCGATTTCTTTACGATTTTTAAACGATTTTAATGCGATCATACTATCTTTCTGAGGCTATTCAAACTCCTCAATTTAAAATCGCTTGAATGCTCTTCATACAAATGCGTTGCAGTGATATGTAGCCACCAAAATCCAATCGGAAAACATTCAAAAATGTGTGACCGAATTTACAGATAATGTGCCAAATACCGTACAATTTTGTTTTTTTTTTAATTTTAATTGTAATTGTTTTTTAAATCAGTTTCGGTAACCTTTTTTGTTAAATTATATGGGGCCCTCAGAGCCATAGGGGTAGAAGTGCAAAAATGATCGGTTTTGAGTAAACCATTCCAAATTCCAAACCATTCTCCATGTTCAAAATTATATAGGTGATTTTTTTAGGCTTTGTTTTGAAATATGTTAGTATAAAGTCAGATATATTTATCCAAATGATATATGCAGACCAAGAAAAACGTTACCCAGCTATTTAAGAAGGTATAGTGCAGCCTGCAACAGCCTTATTAGGAGATATAGAACGATTTACATCAGGATGTGCTAAATAAGGGGTTTTGTCTGGAATTCTTGGGTGTTCATTAGATTTTTTTTCTAGGTATTTATACGTTCCAGCATGCCAACTGCGTAACAAAACCATGTTTTGGCTACTAAGAAGCAGGAGAGTCTTCGGACAGAATCACCCCCTCTTTCGATGTTGTGAAGTTTCATTTCTGTTTCTCACTTGTTTGACTATCATGTTACTAAATTGAAGTTGAAATGTGCAATCCGTAACGTCACCAAACTTAATTACTATGTAATTTTAATATACATATAAGCTATCTTACACAATCTGTCTGCATGACAAAAGTCAAAGACTTCAGAAATAAATAAATAAATAAATTACCACTCAGTGACGTTGGTTTTTTCTACCGTACAAATTCATTAGAGCCCCCAGACGAAATAATCATTCTTGAAATTCTCTAAAAATTACTACATATAAAACATTCAATACTGTCAAATAGACAGTATTCCGAATAACAATTCGGGGTTTCACATAAACATACACTTTATTTCAGTACAATCAAACGAATTAAAATACATATAACAACACTCAATATTCATCATCGGCTAAATCGTCTGCACCAGTGTCGGTTCCGACCTCTTCGTAGTCTCGTTCGAGGGAAGCCAGATCCTCGCGAGCTTCACTAAATTCACCCTCCTCCATCCCTTCGCCAACGTACCAATGCACGAATGCTCGCTTTCGATACATGAGATCAAACTTCTGGTTCAACCTTTCCCAGGCCCCAGAAATTGCGGTCGAATTCGAAAGCATGCAGACAGCTCGTTTGGGTTTGGCCAAATCCCCACCGGGCGGTACAAGAGGTGCCTGATGGTTGATACCGATCTTGAATCCGGTTGGGCACCAATCCACAAAAGAGATGTGCCGTTTGGCTTTGATGGCCGCTATGGCGCTGTTGATGTCTTTCGGAACGACATCACCCCGATAAAGCAGACAACAGGCCATGTATTTTCCCGTTCTCGGATCGCATTTGACTAAGGTGTTTTCCTGGCTAAAAGCGGCATGGGTGATTTCGGACACGGAAGAGAATTCATGCCGTGCCTTGCTCGCCGACAGAAGAGGGGCGTATGCAACTAGGGGGAAGTGGACTCGCGGATAGGGCACCAAATTGGTTTGAAACTCGTTCAAATCTACGTTCATCGTACCTTTGAAACGTAGCGAGGCGGTAACCGATGATACTACTTGTGCCACGAGAGTGTTCAGGTGACCATAGTCAGGCCTTCCAATTTGAAGGTTTTTAGTGCAGATATCGTAGGTAGCCTCGTTGTCGATCATGAAACAGCAATCGGAACTGTCCATCGTGGTATGTGTTGTTAGAACACTGTTATACGGTTCCACTACCGCGGTCGAGATTCTGGGTGCCGGATAGATCGCAAATTCGAGTTT
Source organism: Uranotaenia lowii (assembly GCF_029784155.1). Classification (NCBI taxonomy): domain Eukaryota; kingdom Metazoa; phylum Arthropoda; class Insecta; order Diptera; family Culicidae; genus Uranotaenia; species Uranotaenia lowii. The sequence continues at coordinate 161,139,685 of NC_073693.1, read as the reverse complement.
ACACTTTTTCCCATAGTCCATAGCTATTTTTTGCATCAACAACGACGTAAAGCCAGAACCAGTGCCTCCGCCAAAGGATCGAAACACCAAGAAGCCCTGTAGCCCATCGCACTGTTCCGACTGTTTGCGAATCGCGTTCGATACTTGCTCGATGATCTGACGACCAACCGTGTAATGACCTCGAGCATAGTTATTGGCTGCATCTTCCTTACCCGTGATCATATGCTGCGGATGGTACAAATGTTTATAGGGCCCTGCTTTTATCCCATTGATGACGGAATTTTCCAAATCGATAAACATGTTTCGTGGCACAACTCGACCCGATTGCGTGTTGTGAAAAAACGTGGTCATATTTTCGTCTATATTCTGGTTGGCATCCAGTTTACCATCAGCAAGGACGCCATGTTCTAGACAGAACAGAGGCCAGCATGACTCTCCAATTTGGCACCCGGCCTGTCCGATGTGTATGGAAATCACTTCTCGCTGTAAAATGCATTCAAATTATATGGAACGAATAACTCTGACTATATTATACTGAGCCAGGTCTAATTCTTACCATTATCAATGATTTTTTTTTAAACGCACCAGATCAAATTAAAAACTCTTCGTGCAAACCGAACTTAACCGACCTACTCTATTGTTCTCTACTACCGCAGAAGATATTTTTGGAGCGAAATGATGATTAAAAAAAAGGTTGTTTTCGTACCAACTATTAGGAATAAAATTTCGAATTTAAGTTTAGATCAATAAACTATTAGTTATGTATGGTTATCTGTTATCTTAATAACTTTCAATTGAAAAGCGATAGAAAATTAAACAAATTTAGTTATTATACGCGAAACACCTGAATCTGTAACTTTAATTTCGGACTAAGATAATGTGATCTGTTTTAGGAAAATAAAATAGAAATCTGCAAAATGACGGTTTTTGGTTTTATTGCACTTTCTTTACGCCTTGCTTTAATTCTGGTTTGCGCCAGGGGTCGATTTTTTCCCAAAATTTCGAAATTACTGCATTCTCGTTTCATTAAACACTGTATTTTTGAAAATTACTTAAAATTTTATATCTCGAGACACCTAATGAATAAAAATTGTCCTTTTTAATGGTAACAGCTTTCTCAACTTTTTACCATAGCCTTTGAGGGAATATAAAATTTATGTCGCTTAAATGAAGTAATTTTAAAAATTTGAGGAAAATCGAGTGACGCAAATTTTACGATATTAAAAGAAAGTCATATGTTCCATGTTATTAATTTCAAACTTTCTAAATTAAAATGTGTAAATGAAATATGAATCTGAATATATCAAACGCCTAAATCCTCAAACTGAATTCTGAATTTGATTTCTTAAGTTCTTAGTTTCTTATAGTTCTAAACCAGTTTTATGAACCTGCTATATGAATATAAGTCTCATATCAGAATTGTAAATCCTTACCCACAATTTGAATCTGAATATGAGCCCGCAGAGCCATAAAGGTATTTTCATGTGCAAAAAAGTTACTTTCCCGAAAACACACTTTGAAGCTTTCGTGCAGTGCGGGTTTCCCTATATTAAAGAGAAAAAATTATGTGTTTGTTAAGAAAAAAAGGAAAATATCTAACCTTTCTGGTGCATATAGTTTTATGTGAAAATTTTGCATTTAAATACTTAAAATCCAGTGCGAAATTGAACTTAGGTGTAAAAATCGTCTTAAAAAAAGCTGATTGATAAAAAGCTTGGAAAAAAACAGCTTGCTTTGAGTAGTCGTCAAAAATTCTTAGTTTCGTATTTTATAAATCTAAAGGGTGATACGGTCAAACTTTGGTCAATATCAACTTGACGTATTTCTTTCAATTTTGTATTTAAAAACCTGAACACCCCTCATTTTGAAGGTGTTTGTAAATTTGAGTGTAGAATGGTGCTCCTATAGTTGCTCTCCGAGATGCCGCAAATAAGCTGGGTGTATCGTCTACAACCGTGCATCGAGCCAAAAAACGAGCCGGACTATCGACTAACAAGAAGGTAGTGACTCCAAATCGCGATGATAAATAAAATACGACGGCCAAAGCGCGATCCCGGAGGCTGTACACGACGATGCTGACGAAGTTTGACTGCGTGGTAATGGACGACGAAACCTACGTCAAAGCCGACTACAAGCAGCTTCCCGGACAGGAGTTTTATTGGCGATGGGCGCGCTCACAATTCCGGTATATTGTCATTGAAGTTGAAATCCGAAGTTTTCGCGCTGGTGATCGGCAACCTTGCCAACTAGCGACGTTGTGAAATAACATTACTGGCAACGCTTTTGTAAAGTAATAACCAGCGTGCCTATACAGCTACGGGCTGTTGCATATTGAGCAACAGTAGGCAAGGAGTACCAAAAGTTTCTCATTGGTGGGGGGGTGGAGACGGAGCGCTTTTTGACAGCGAATTGTTCGCCTACCATGCCTAAGATTACGATTGCCTGTCACAAGATGGACGATTCCGTGTATTCACGCAGAGTAAACTTGAATTTTGGAACGAATTAAATCTGACTTTGATTCAAAACATTCATTTTTTTGAATCCAGCTCCTGTTTTCTTTGAATCAATGAATTATAGTTTTGATTGAAAAGAATAATTTTTGAAAGAAAGAATAAATTTTTTGAATTGAATAACTTTGGACTTTGATTTCAAACAAATTCTTTGATTCAAAAGAAATTTGTTCAATTGCATATTTCCTTAGAAACAAAGTAAATTTTCTTTCAACCGAAGAAAAATGTTTTAAACTGAAAAGAATAATTTTTTGAAACAAAAACTTCAAACTTAGAAGATATTTTGCATTGACTTGCAAGAAGAACAGAAAACCGAAAAATCGAATAAAGTTCGGCCGCTCGTTTAAAAAATCAAACCAGTGAATCGGAGTAAGCTATAAATAAGGAGGATTCAGGATGGAAAATGGTAAGTGTAAGTTAATAAATACTGAATATTTAAGTGAATTCAAGATTTTCCAAAACGCTTGTATAGTTACAGGACCACGGCCGACGGATAGATTTCCAAGTCTCTCGAACATGGAGAAAGCTGCACAAAGTAACACCTCCCCAAATCCCGCGGTCGTATTTTTTCGGCCCAATCTTCAACGGCAATCACCAGTCGGACCAGCCAGCAGCTGGAGTGGCTTTCGGAAGTTTATTGACCGGCCCACGGAGAATGCGAAACTTTGTCAACGATATCAAGGACCCTACTCGGTTATAGTGAACCAGTGTTTTATGTGTTTGTGAATAAAAAAGAATTTAAGAACTAAAATTGTATCTTTTTATTATTCAAACTCCTAATAGGAACTTCGAAACAACAGGGTAAAAATCTTCCAATTGGAATATATGGAAAATGGTTTAATGAATAAATGCTTTTAAATCTATATCTAAATTACCTTTGAGCAAAGATAATAACTTTAAATCAAATGAAACTGGTTTTTATATCAAAGCATTAATATTTTGAATCTAAGATTTTTCAAAAGAAAAAATCTTTGAAACAGAGGAAAATGCATTTGAACCAAAGGATTTTTTATTTATACCAAAACCAAAGGAAAAAATCCTTTGTTTTTGCGGCACTTTCCTTTGGAATAAAAAATCTTTGGTATAAGAACACACCCGAAGTTGTACACGTCCTGATAATAACTTGTCGCCAGTGAGTGTCGCCAGTAAATGTCGCCAGCGCTCATTGACGATAACTCCGGTTTGGGGATTCAGCGACAATACGATTTCCCATGAGTGAAACAGAGAAAGCAATAGCCTTCACTCCAATTTCACTCCGATTAGCTGTCATTCTTATGAAAATCTGTGTAAGAGTAAAGAGCAAGCTTTATTCTTTTTAGCAGGCAAAAGCCCAATACGGCAAAAGGAAGGGGAAAGATTGCAGATATTTCCAAGCACATGAAACTGTCAAAGTTCGCGAAGAAATATCTGGTTTGGCAAGCCATCTGTACCTGTGGCTTGAAAAGCAGCATTTTCATAGCTTCCGGGACTGTCAACCAAGAAATTTACGTGAAAGAGTGTTTGAATAAACGTCTGCTGCCCTTCCTCAAGAAACACGGTTGTTCCGTACTGTTTTGGCGGGATTTGGCATCTTGCCATTACGGTAAAAAGGCCATGGAGTGGTACGCCGCCAACAACGTGCAGGTGGTTCCCAATGACAAGAACCCTCCCAACACGCCAGAGCTCCGCCCAAATGAGCTATTGTCAAGCGGAACCTAAAGAAGACAAAAAACTGCTAAGGACGAGCAGCAGTTCAAGGCAAACTGACTTTCTGCGGCGAAGAAAGTGGACAAGGTGGCTGTACAAAATCTGATGGCAGGGGTTAAGCGTAAGGCCCGGCAATTCGGATTTGGAAAAGCGGAAGCCTAACTGAATATTTTTCCTGAATTTTATACTAATTAAACTTGAAAAAGAAATTTAATTTGATTTTTTAAATAAACGATTTCACCGATTTACACGCGTTTTCCCTTGACCAAATTTTGACCGTATCACCCTTTAGTGATGAAAAATGTGTCAAACTACGTCAACTTTCCAATCCACTGTTCCAATTTTTTCTACTGTGATTGAAACGCTTTAGCGGTTGATCAATTAAAAGTAAAGTTTTTGTACCTTTTTCAATACTTTATGTGGCCGCGATTTAATTTTTTTAAACAATATCCGTATGTGCAACATATACACAGCAAAAATTATTTCCTATAAAATTACGCAAATGTCCTGTAACAAAAAGGAGCAGGACATTTACCGTCATTTTACAGGTCGAAAACATGATTACGTGACATTTAATTTTTAGTGTACAACTTTTTTACAGGACATTTTCTGTAATAATAAATAAATCTTCGTTAACTTTCAAGGAAAACAATTTAAAATTACAGGTTTTGTTAATTACAGGTGATTTATTTTAAAGGTTTCAGTTTTCAGTGGCACGTAATAGTCAAAAAAAAATTCTGTGTAGCTACTAATTTCAGCTTACTTATGCACTATGTTAATTTTTTTGAGTTCTTAATAACTTATCTACAGTCTTTTTCTGAAGCATGTATTTTCAATTTTTTTTCTTCGACTTTGAATAACGTTGAAATAAATTATTATAGCTCAACTTTGTCTGGGAACCATATTTGAGTCACGTTACAAGCTTTCCGAAACTATATTTTTTTTGTTAAAATAGGTTGAGAAACAATATAGTTTTGGAGGAAAGGTGTTTACCGTCATTTAACCGCTGTTGGCGGGTACCTAAACTGGGGTTAACATGAATGAATTTTTCATATAATCATCAATTTCACCCTTCATTTCATGATTTTTTTTATTTTTCCTTAAAAATCATTTTATACAGTCGGAAATGATGTGTACATTAAGAAAAAAAAAATTAAAAAAAATACGATTTTCACTTTTTTCATGCATAAATTGTTGCAAATTTTTTACTTTATGAAACGAAGGGTTAAATATCTGCAAGCTGTTTTCTAAATACGTTTGAAAGCCTTTAAATTGAGTTTCAAATAGGTAAAATTTAGTTTATTTTTAGAAATTTTTACTGTTTGTTCAAAATCTTAAAATATCCATTTTTCCCTTTGTGCTTGTTAAATTTGTGATATTTTACAAAACATGGACATTTTACAAGAGTAAGCATCCTGTTTATAACAAATAAGGAACCCTATCAAGAAGTAGAATTTGATGAAAAAAAAAAATAAATGCGTATAGAAAGAGAAGCTAGGGAATTTTATGATGGTAAAAATTCATTGTTTTTGAAGATAAATTTTTATTTAATAATTTTTGCCCCTAAATGTATGCAGCATCACTGTCCATCTTTCGATTAATTCAAATTGTTAATGTTTTTGGAAGAAAACGTCAAGTATTTGAATATCAAATCAGAATCTAAATATTCAATTTAATTTTAATTTAAGGCATTTTTCGAAGTCCAATTTGTGTATATCGAAAAGAGAAACATGAGATGGGAAAATAGGGTTAGTTATTTATGAGAGGTGTTTTGGCCAAAACAGAGAATTAGTTAGCAAAAAGTTAAGGTATTGAAAAAAAAAGAAAAATTAGATTAAAGAGCAGTGAAAGGCAATTTATAATGAGATATAGCTTTAAAAAAAATTATTTACCATCATACCTTATGAAAACGCATCCAAAAAGATGGCTTTGCTTCATCCCTCTAGTATCGGTCTAGGTCTGGCAACACTGTACACAAAATTTAACAATGGCCTTCGATTGATAATAACCCAATCTTAAAACAAGGATCTTCTATCATCTGTAGGATGAGATGCAAAAGCGCGTGGTCAGGTTGTGGCCGGTCAACCCCCGAATGTGCCGGTTGAGAATCAAGGGCCGCTTCTTCAACATCAGCATCATCAACGTTCGAAGCCCTCACCTAGAAAGTACCGGTGACGACATAGACGAATTCTACGCGCAGCTGGAGCGTGAATATATTCGCTGTCCAAAACATGATATCAAGATCATCATCGGGGATTTTAATGCTCAGGTCGGCAAGGAGGAGGAATTCAAATCGACAATTCGAAGGTTCAGTGCGCTCCAGCTGACTAACGAAAACGACCTCAGACTAATAAATTTCGCCGCCTTCAGCCGAATGTACGTAGTATCTTTTTCCAGCACCGCCTCTCACACAAGAACACCTGGAGATCACCGTACCAAACGCAATCACAGATCGACCACGTTTTGATAGACAGCCGGCACTTCTCGGACATCATCGACGTCAGATCCCGAGGCGCCAACATCGAGTCAGACCATTATCTGGTGATGCTGGAGATGCGCCCAAAACTTTCCGTAATGAACAACATACGAAACCGACGCCTGCCTCGATTAAATATCACACGATTGAAGCAACCCGAGGTCGCGGCAGACGACGCACAATCGCTCGAAGCGGCGCTGCCGGCAGAAGGCGAGCTTAACGAAGCCCCTTTCGAGGACTGTTGGGATATCATAGACAGCCATCAACGACGAGGAGTGTAGAAGGGTGATGGACGAAGAGAATGCCGCGCGGGCGGCAGTAGTGCAAAGAAGCACTCGTCGAAATGTGGAAAATCACCGACAGCGGAAGAGGTAGCGAGTCCGAATTCTCCAGGAGAAAAAGCGCCGCCTGGAGGAGGAGCTCGAGGAACTAGAGCAGCTGCATCGTTTCCAAGAAACACGAAAGTTCTATTAGAAACTCAATGCATCCCGCAAAGGCTTCGTGCCGCAAGGACATCCTGACGGACAATCGTGAGGTGATTAAAAGTGGGAAGCAGCACTTCGATGAACACCTGAACGGCGCACATGCAGGAGATCAAGACGGTGGAGGAAGGTACATCGCCGGAGCAGCCAACGACGTAGAAGAGCCACTCCCAACGATGATTGAAATTAAGGAAGCCGTTCGCCGTTCGTAATCTGAATAGAAACAAGTTGGCTGGGAATAATGGCATCGCAGCTGAACTAATCAAAATGGGCCCGGACAAGTTGACCGATTGCATACACCGGTTGATGGTCCGGATCAGGGACACAGATCAGCTACCGGAGGAGTGGAAGGAGGGGGTAATATGCCCTATCTACAAGAAGGGCAACAAATTTGACTGTGAGAACTGTCCGAAATGCCTTCTACAAAGTCCCGAAACAGATTCGTGGGAAGTCACCAGGTCGGCTTCATGGAGAGACGATCAACGACGGACCAGATCTTCACATTACGGCAAATCCTCCAAAAATGCCGTGAACACCAAGTCCCTGCGCACCATCTATATATTCATCGACTTCAAAGCCGTACACGACATTATCGTTACGAGCTATGGAAAATCATGGACGAGAACGGCTTTTCCGGGAAGCTTCAAGGCTACACGGTGGATAGAACGCAGTGCTGTGTGCGGATTTCGGGTGAATTGTCGAGTTCATTCGAATTGGGTAGGGGGCTTCGACAAGGTGATGGTCTATCCTGCATGATGTTCAACGTGGCTCTAGAAGGTGTTATCCGATGAGCGGTGGGTGAAATGCGAGGCACGATTTTCAACAGATCCAGTCAACTTATCTGCTTTGCCGACGACATTGATAAAGTCGGCAGATCATTTGCTGCGGTGGGAGAGATCTACCGCAAACTGAAACGCGAAGCAGGAAAGATTGGGTTAATGATTAATACGTCCAAGACGAAATATATGCTGGCCTGTGGATCCGAGACCGACCGAGTCCGCTAGTCAGTAATAACAAGGACACGATCGACGGCGACCAGCTGGATATGGACTCCACAAGCAACTGCGGTCGAGAAGACTTAGCCCTCGCACGAATTGTAACCTGTATATGACGCACATTAGACCGGTTGTCCTCTACGGGCACGAGACATGGATATTGCTCGAGAAGGATCTGCGTACAGTATTCGAGCGACGAGTGTTAAGAACCATCTTTAGCGGCGTGCAGGAGAACGGAGTGTGGAAGCGATTCGAACCACGAATTCGCGCGACTCTACGGCGAATCCAGTATCCAGAAGATGGTTAATGCTGGCCGGACATGTTGCGAGAATGTCGGACGACTGTCCTGCAAAACAGGTGTTCGCAACGAATCCGAACGAGACGAGCAGGGGCGCAACGAACGAGATAATTAGAGGAAGTGGAGCGTGATCTGGCGAATGTGGGATGTCCGAGGAGAACGGTTGCTATGGACCGAGTAAATTTTAGGAATTATGTTCGTCAAGTAATGTCGTGGGATGGAATACTACGAAAATAAATAAATCTCATCTGTAGCTTCTACGGTTTCTGGGATATTTACAAAAAAATACTGATTTTTGGAAAAAAGGCAACATTTTTAGGAATGGGGAGGCACTCATTCGGAGTGGTTCGATACACCCATGGATTTTTCTTATTTACATTATTAAATGAATCATCCTACTAATTTAGGGCAAAATCGGAGAGGGTAGATGCCTTTTCATGGTCCATAGTGTGGAATGATCCAAATATTATTTGAAATCCAAAGAATTTCAAATCTGAACCTAAATCTATTTTTCGAATATGAATATGAGTCTCAATCGTAATAAAAAATGTGAAGCTAAAATGACGGTGGCCGAGCAGTTAGCGTCATGAGACGGTAATCGCAGGTCCACTGATGGTATGGATTGGATTGTATCCCATTTACCCGAAAACCATTGCCCAGAATGAATTTTTCCCAGAATGACAAATACCCGAAATCAAACCCCAGAATGAACCATTTCCCAGAAAAAAATTCCCCAGAATGCACCATTTACCTGAATTTTTTTTCCCAGAATGAACCATTTCCCAGAATTTTTTCCCCAGAATGGAACATTTACCAGAATGGCACAAATCCCAGATTTTTTCCCCTAGTATTTTTATTTGTTTTTTTTTTAATGAATCCTTGTATATTTCATATGATTCGAAATTATTTTTTTTTCAAAATGATTCTTTAAATGAAACTACGACTTTGAAATTTTCCAACTAAATTTATTTTAGAACCAATATTGTGCTTTGTTTATGGTTTGGGTACTTTAATTGATTCAATGCTTACCAAGGTCCTTTAAAAAACCGTTTTGGTATCCGACTCCTCACGCTGCGCGTTCGAACTTGAAAGACGTTTTGTCCTTCACGCTGTCGCGTGGCGGACGGGGCTAAGGGATCACCCCTAGCTTTCACGCAGACCTAGGAAGCCCCGGCAGACCTAGACCAATGTCTTAGGGCCGCCGCTTCCGACGGCAAGTCGGCGGCCTCCTCGGATTTGGGAGCTTCGGCGGCTTTGTGCCGCCTCAACCCCTTCATCCTCGTTGGTTGCGGCTTTGCCGCAAAAGAATAAAGTTATGAAACCCCATTTTTTTTGTAACAATTCCTGTTTTTTTTAATAATTGCTAGTAAGAATAAATGTTTTCAATTTTCTGGGAAATGGTTCTTCTGGCGAAAAAATTTCTGGTACATGGTTCATTCTGGTGAAAAAATTTCTGGGAAAAGGTACATTCTGGCGAAAATTTTTCTGGGGAATGGTTCGTCTGGGGAAAAAAATTCTGGGGAATGGTTCTTTCTGGCGATTGGAATTCTGGGGATTTTTCATTCTAGGCAATGGTTTTCGGGTAAATGGAGTACAACCATGGATTGAATTCCCATCTCGCTACTGGATCCAATTTTATGTTAATCTTAAGTTTTCCACGTTTATTCAGTCTGTGAAGCCTAAATTAATCTAGACGGTGTATATCATTTCAAAAATCTTAATCTCAAAATGAAATAAGAAACATGTAGGCTGATGATGAAATCTAAAATCTTGAAATGAAATATTTAGCTGAAATCTCATTTGATCTGAAAATTGAATCTGAATATGAAAGCTATCTGAATCATCGGAATCCATGAATCTGAATGTAAAAAAAAAATAATCTGAAAACGCAGAAATATGAGTATGAAAATTGAACTATTTACCTCAAATTTCAATTTGAAATCTGAATCTGAAAACTGTATCTGAATTTCTAGTCTATAGTTTAATTGAAAAGCAAGGAAAGTTTATGAATCTTACATCTTTTATGGATGTGACCTAACACTTTTGTGTTAAAATATTCTCTATGACTGTCATTTAATTTAAAGGGTTGGTATAATCGAACGCAACAGCTAATCAATTAGAACAATAGATCAACTCGGTGAGCTCACGTCGACCATCGGTAGTGCCATTACTTCGAAACGTGGTTCATTTAACAGCCGAAGTTGCGTTCTCAATTTAATCTACTGCCGTTCGTGATCCTTTAAAAATGGTGAGCAAAAATTTATTTCAACAATCAGTTATATAACTGGTAAATCTTAACATGTTAAAAAGGCATAAGTGTTTTAAGTGTTAAAAGATACTGGGGTAACTAGTGAGTTTGGAGGAGAATCTTGAAGACGATATGTCTTGACACAGCAAGGTTGATAAAAAAAATGCGTTCGTGTTTCTCAGTTCTTTGACCTCTCTCCCTGCATGGTACAGTATAATAATACAAAAATGAAGAAAAAATGGGTGCCTAATACCTTTGTTTTGATTGATCGGAGTTTGGACGTTTGGAATTTTTTTAATTATATCAATACTCTTTGTTCATTACCTGTTTTCCTGAGTTTATTGATTAAATTAAAATTATTCAAATTAAAAGTCCTTTCTGAAAAATTTAGTTTTTGTACCAAAACTATTTTTAAAGTTTATTTAAAAATTATTATCAATCTTTTTTTTTTTATTCTTAGATATGATTTGAACACTGCTGATGTGATTCAACATTCCTTCGCTTTCCTCTTGTATGTTTCGGAATAACGCTAATATTTTGTTCAGATTTTCCCTTTTTTTAATATTTGAAAAAATGCCTGAATGTATGCTTAAGGTTAAATATCGCCGTTTTTTTAACAACTGTTTCGAAGATATTTTTCTCAAACTCGACCTTCATCTAATTCGGTTTTAAATAAGCAATTTTAAATTACTTCTAACCTGTTTCGACACGTTTTTTCTCAGATTGAACTGGAATGTATCTTGCTTGATAAACGCCCTAGAAAAGACAGATAATCTGATGTACTTTCAGCAGGCGCGGTCCTATGGGGGGGGGGGATCACCCCCCCCCCCCCCCCCCAAGCGTCAAAAACCCGTTATAAAATACTCGCAAACGCTGATATTTCTATAAAAATTTCGAACTTTTCCTAGTGGGTGTTCTTTTGAATTTTCAAAATTTTCCACTCCGTGGGGGTGATTGTTGAATAAAAGAATTGATTAATTTCTTAAATTCTTAAAATTGGAAAAAAAAATCCGTCCGCCAGACTAAAACAGCTGTAACTTGTAATTCCCTAGACCGATTTTCACCAAATTACTTTTGTTAAGGCACTTACAGTGTTTAACTCGAATTTGCTGATCATATATGTATCCTTTATACATTTTTAAATATTTGAATCTATTCAATTTTATAAAAATCCCAAAAATACTACTTCCTAAATTAGAGGTGATGAACAAAACCTGATAAAAATTGAGTTCATGAATATACCTACAAAAACAGTTATTAAAACACAGGCTCCAAAAACTTGCCTATGTATTAATGTTCCCCACATGAGATAAAAACAGTGATAATAATATCCCGTCATCAGTCGATTATTTTCTCGCGACAATCGCTCAAAATATTTTTCTTAGTTTGACCAACACGGCTGGAGTTCCAAATTCACACCAATTATATCGCCGACACTGCAGTTCATTAAAATCCACCCTGAATTTGAAAATTTCGATATTTCAAATGCAATTGATAAGAACTTTTCATTGGAAGATAGTATTAGCTATAAGAAATGAACCCTTTATTCAATTTTTTTTATTTTCCTTTATACAATAAGTTTGAAAATATTGAGTGCATGAAGCAAAAATACAATTTTTCTCTTTTTTACTCAGTCATTCGTTTCAAATTTGTAGCTTTTTCTTTCGATTCAGTTCCAATAAATTTAAAATCTTTGAGAGCTTAAAACTTAGGAGAAAACAAATAAAAATAAAGTTCCGAAAGCTGCAAACCTAAGAATTTGATCTTAATGATTTTGTTTTAGAATTAAATTTTTATTTATTTAGAAATTGAAGAATCGAACAAGAGTTTATCTTAATTAGTTTTTCGGAATCACAATTCAGCAATATACTTCAGAAAAATAATAAAATATTCAATTTTAAATTCATAGCGATGTTAACACTTTCTTAAATATATCTTTGGATTTACAAAGGTATTGTTGCAAAACTAGAATCACTATTTTTTGCGGTTTATAGATACTCAAAAAATATATTGTAGATACCTTTAGAATTTTTCACGTTTTATTCTATAAAAATGGGTGTATTTTTCCATTTATGAAATTCCATTTACATCGGAAGAATCTTTAAAGAGTTTTTAAATTGATAATTTTTAAACTGCTCAATATACAAATGACGAAAATAATCTTTTTATCAACAATTTCATTTTTTTTTAAATACAAACCTCTAATTTCGTTAAATGAAATTTGAAGGGAAGAGGAGATGCAGTGTGCATCATGGTCGTGTAATATTGTTTTTGTTTTGAAAAAGTGTATCTAATCAAGTTCATCCATTACATTGATGATCACTTAGATAAAAATAATCGTTTGAATCATTACAAATTTTATGCTGATATGAATTTTTTTTCAAAAACCCAATTTCAGCCTCTATTTTTCATCTAATTGTTCGACTCCACATTCAAAAGGGTATTTATAAATTCAAATTGCCAAAGAATTAACATTTGTAAGACGAAAAGTATTTAAAAGCTTATTTAATTTATGTTGGTGCTTTGGATTATTTTCAAATAAATTAAGAAGTTTTTAAGAAAATTCTGTCAAAACTTTTAAACATTAAAGTTCAAATTCGAAATAAGGGTTCATACTACATTTCTTTCCTCTGGAACGCAAGTAATTTTGACTTCTGTGAAAATTTTTTTTTGAAGTTTTCTGTTTGTTTACTGTTTCCAATTCTGTAAAATAATACTTTTAACGAATGTTTAAAGAAGTAATGACTAAATTGAATTAAAGATTTTTTTTTGTAGCGGCCCACCACACTCCCCCACACCAAAAGGCTCAATTGAGCCCCCTGGTAATGGACGCTACTGTTCTCAACATGTCTGGCAGCAATGATAATAAAAGTAAACGCGAGCAAATTTTAATCATACTGAGAACACACAAATTTTTAATGTCGTGCGAGGAAATGTATTATTTAACTAAATTGACTACAATATGAATCTCAATGGAAAATAATTTCTTTTGAAGAGATTCATTATACTATATTTACTATTACACTATTTATTTTTTGCTAGTTTTATCAAGTTATGTTCAATAATTTAATAAGATAAAAATACAAACTACAAAATTTTTAAAGAATAATAATATTAGAAATTAACGCTACAAATGTATAAAAGGTAAACAAAACAAAGACTGGTTGATGATCGACTGTTTTAATCAAAGGACTGAACCAGCTGTCAAATCGCATACAAACGCACTGTACCAAATTTTCGGTACCAGAACGTCAGTGTGGTTCCCGAAATTAAACACTTCACCCCATAACAGACTCGAAATAGGGTAACATTTTGGTTGCCAAATGCATCTGTTGTTGTCATACTGCAGATTTAGAATCAATTTTAACAAGGATTATGCTGAAAACTTTGCATTTTGTGCCCAACCATACTTTATCAGTGTTACCAAAGATCTTTTTGATTGACATTCCCGAGCCGCAGATATCATTTTAAGGATTAATTATTAAAAAATTGCCTCTAGTTGAAATTTTTGCAATCAGGACGCCATGTTGTCCCTATACGTGTTTCACTCGTTTCATTTTTCTTCTTCCTGCGGGTTTCTTGACTGAAAACTTGATACGGGAATTTTTGTTTTCTTCAGCCCCTTGGTTTTAATGGTTCAATTTTTCTTTCAAAAGCTGTATCACTTTGGTTTTGAACATGAAACGATTGGTTATGTTTTTAATTTCAGTTGGTAAGGTGTTGTATTTAGTAGGTCCAATTTCTCAAAGACGATACCAAATCGTTTTTCAGCCTTCAGCAAATTTTTTAAATTAAATAAAATCTCTGTTTTAAGAAATTTTCATTAGTAATGTCAGAAATACTTGTCCTTCCGAATTATTAAAAACTGTATATTTTTTTAAGATCATTCATTATCATAAAAGTATTATTCCTTAATCGAATAAAGTATAATAAACAAATTCAGAATCAGTTTTTTTTCATGTTTATTTGTAGTTTCATCAGTTATCAATGATTGATTTAATTGAAAACTGATTCATTTTAAAACTTATAAACTCCATATCACCAAAACGAGAGGTGATAAACAAAATCTAGTTGGAGATTCGAGTTCAGCGCACCAAAATCTACTAAATCAATCATTAAACATAGACACCAAAATGCTATCTCTTGAATTATTTTCGTAAGACGTTTTTATTAGCAAAAATCTTTTTCAAATGTTAAAAACTAATCTTTTTCATCTTCATATTATATTTTAATTTATGTAGAGTTTAATCACCGTGATTTTGTTTGTTAATTTAATTTATCGACCTTATCGGTGAAAATTAAAAGAACATAACTAAGAACATTTTAATATTATTAAAATTCTTGTCAAATAGAAAGTTATAAGAAATGTATGGATATTGAAAATAAGAGAAAAGAATTTTATTAGAAGCATTTTAATCACTTGTCATCAATTCTTTCCTCATGGATAAAAAATAAATATAAATAAATAAATTTAAAAAAAATGAGAACAAATTTTCATTTTCATTGTTTTGTAATAAAAGTGTCGTAAATAAAGGAAAATATATATTTTGAAATGGGCTTGTGATATGACTCTCTTGGTAAGTCAGTTGCATAATGAGCCGATGTCCGTTGGCTCATTTTCAACACCTTTCATGCTTCCTCATCTAATATATCCGTCTATAATTTTCATTAGTTTTATTTGATTCCTATTAGAATGTACATTTCACCGAAATTCCATTAATTATTCAATTTTTTGTTTCGTTTTCTGAAACATCATTCTTTTTAAAGAATATAAATCAAAGTTTTGAATGAGAAAAAACTAAGTTTCTTGCATTTGCCCTTCCCTAATATTTATTATCTTAAATAATCTTTTTCCAATCGATCATGATTTTTATCTAATCTGTGAAAAAAATCTAAAATACGATTCGAAGTAGCAACTTTCAAGATTATTTTCAGCGCAATAGGTGGTATGAAAAAACCCTAGCAATTGCTTTTGCTAAACTAAATCGAGCATTCGAGCAGTCGCAGAAAGCAATTGCTTCGGTTGATATGAATAAAGTTTTTTCTGACAGCTGTTTTCTCAGTCAGGAGCTTTTACTTTTAGAACAAGCTAGTTTGGTATGAATAAAGCCCAAATCTGTAGCAATCGCTCGAGAAATCTCCTAGCAATTACTTTATTTTCTAAGCATGCTTGGTAGCAGACTTTTCCTATAAACAAATTCTTCAACAACGTCATGAATTTATAAAATTAGCAATATTACACTTCAATACAATTTAAATAGGCATTTTTAACATAGATAAAGAACAGTCGAAGTGATAACCCAACTTTTTTCATATTCCTGTCGTTGTATGAAATGAATAGCAATGAAGCAGATTTAAAAAAACATCTAAGTTAAGATGCGCGCCTATTGCCTATTTTTTTTTATATATCGGATTATCCAGATCCGAAAACGTGTGGGAGAGCTTATGATAAATGTTAAAAAGCTAGGCCATTTTTTGTTTGACAATATTCAATTTTCTTTAAACATCAACATACGAGCAAGTATTGACATAAATTTTTCCGATCGTTCTTACACCCACCACCCGCACCGTCGATTTCATGGCTATTTTGCCGTACTTTTCAATTTTTTGATCGTCTTCTTTCATTTTACTTTAGAAAATTTCAGATTCTGCTGGTTGGATAGCTCTTTTTTTCGAAGCAAAAGCTATGTTCTAAGACTTTAGTACACATCTGCTAAGCAAATGTTTATTCATACCAAACTAAGCAAATGCTTTGGGCTTTTGCTTTGCTTGATTTCGAGCAAAGTAAAAGCTACCGAAGCAATTGCTAAACCTTATTCATACCACTAAATGTAAACTTTATTAGTATTTGATATATTTTTCAATATTAAAATAGAACTTGAATCTTTTTGTTTTTATTTTTACCAGTTTCGTATTTGATCATTCAAGAACTCTTCCATTTCCCAACTTTGTAAGTGATGATGAATTGTTGTTGTATTTTAAAAACATAACTTTTCTTGCCTTTTATAATGATTACTGGTAGAATTTGAATATTAATAATGATTTTGTCTCTGACTTTGATAACTGACACTCTTGAAATAAAATTGATTATTTATTTTTTAAAATTAATCATCTAATAATTTCGAATAAACTCTCTGATGTTCAAAATGAATATATTTTCCTCATCGATAATTCACATTTCAAATTGTGATTGAATATTATTTCAAATGGATGACATTACAGAAGGATTTTTCAACCAACCCTACAATTGAAATTGGAGAAAAGAAATGTAAATGAATATGGTTGATAATTTACATTTTTATCAATTATTCTGACCTGATCTGATTTTTTGTTTGAATGCGAGTTTAATTTCTTATAAAATCTGGTGTTATATTTGATGTATTATTCTTCTGTGTACTGATTCAAATTCTGGCTTTATTCCAAATTTTAATTCGCATTCCGTTTCTGATGTTTTGAAAATAGTTATCTAACCTACTTGATTTTTTTTAGTTCAGAATAAGAATCAACATTACGAATAATTTATTAATGATTAACCGGAAATAAAATTGATTTGATGATTATGGGTTTATATATGGTTTCAGAAATCTATTTGCTTATTTATTGTCCTTTTTTTGGCATTGTTATAATTTCTAACCAAATTTGAAATTCGAAACCCCCCACCCATGGACGTGACCTTCGCGCGGGTCTGGTGTGTAGTGTAGCAAATATTTAAGTCTCATTTGAAATTGATTTTTCCCTTTTCCCAACTTAAATTTTCCCCGTAGTATCAAAAAATTACTTGAGCTTAAGAGGTGTTTAAAAATAAGTGTTTCTATTAAGAAGTGTAACTAAACATGAATAGAGTTTGAAACGAACCATTTTAACTTCAAAATTAATTCATCGAATACTACTTTCATACATCGAAAAGTTCGAAACCATATAACTGGCATTAACCTCTCACGATGATCAACAGAATTAGCAAAAAAAAAAATCTAAAATCTAATATTCTATACCTTATTACTAAAAATTTGATTTAAAAAAATCGTTTATGTCATTAAAAATGTTACCTATGCTGAAATGAAATATTCTTCAAGAAACCAATTTCAGTCTTAATTTTATCTTGTGGTTCTCCCATTTTTCTAAATGCTCAACATCACATTTGAAAATGTGTTGATGAATTACACAAGATCACAGAATAAACATTTTTTCGGGGTGCATTGAATTTAAAACGTAATTTTGACTAATTTGAGTGCCCTGAATATAAATATGCATTTTTTTTGCAAATAACTTTTCAAAATAGGTTAAAATTACTTCAGGAATTGCTGTGCTTTTTTGATAAAACTTGAAAACAAAAACATAACATTTTAAAATAAAAGTTCTAAATCAATTATAAACTTTCATCAGACTTCAGACTTCAAGTAATTCAACGCATATTGAAAGAAGTTTTAAACCAAATTCAATTTTAGATTATTTTTAAAACATAAATCTAATCTTTGCGCAGGTTCCAACAAATTTGTGAATGAAATCAAGTTTTTTTTAAAACTTTCTGCAGTAATGTCAAAAATACTTCTAATGATATTTTCCCAAATTTTCTAAAAAAAAAATTGAATTTAACTTTTATAGATCATGCATCATAATCATCACAAAATATTATTCCTTGATTAAATCAAGTATAATAAACGAAATCAGAATCAGATTCCTTGTTAAATGTAGGTTTGATAGTTAATCAGTAATAAATGATTGATTTCACTTGAACTCCGTATAATCAAAACTAAATGTGATAGTCCAAATTTGACAAATGATTCGAGTTCAGGACGTTAAAATCAATTAATAAAACATAAGTTCCCTTGAGTTATCACTCAAATTCGTGTTGGTTGAAATCCTCCTTAAATGTTAAAAAACTTAGCTTTTTCATCATCATATTTTTTTAAATTTTCAAATTTTTTTTACGCGGTAGGAATTCCGTCGTTAACGTATAGGACTTGGAATATTTTCGCTCAAAAAACGTGTTGATTCGCGAGAGCCGTGTAGAAGAATTATATCCATGGCAAAAAACTGCGTGGAATGAAGCCGTGTTAGAAAAACTGAGCAAAATCAAACCGCGTAAAAAAGACCTTAGTGTAACCGAATTTAAGTACAGTTTTTTCAATTTTTGAACAAATTTACCGAATTTTAAAGTGAAGCTATTTTAATTTTTAGAAATATTTTTGATAAGTTTGCCTATGTTTTTCAATTCTGAATGTTTGTGTTCTAAAAGCATAAACATTTAATTTTTTTCCTAATCCAAAATTCATATTTTCAATCGCGTTATTTTTTTTTTTCAAATTCAAAACACTACAGCGGAATTTTTCAATCAACCTCTCAGTTGAAAGTGAGGAAAATAAAAGAAAATTAAGATGAATAATGAATAACAATTATTATTATTTTCCTATCAATAAATCATGGTTAACTTTTCTACCTGATCTGAAATTTATTTTATGATTCAATTTTTTTTTTAAATCCGTGTTTTGGAAATATTTATTTCAAATTTGAAAACTTGACAGCTAAAATATTATTTTGAGGCAAATTTTCTTGTTCAGCATAAGGAACATAATTTTGAAAAGTTTATCAATGTCTTACCGAAAATCTCATTGATTTGAAACTTTCTTTGTGGTATGTTTTGGAAATTTTGATTCATTTTATCATTAATGTTTATGATGTTAGAAATTCGTTTCCTTGTTTATTGTGTAATTTTGGTAAATAATAATATCTTTAGCTGAATTTGAATTTCGAAATCCCCTTTTAATTTTTCAACGAAAAAGAAATATCCTTATCATCTTTACAGAAATATTAATAAATAACCAGCTAAGTTGTCAAGTGACGATAATATTTTAATTTTTGAGCACCACGAAATAAGCTTTTATGACCATTAAATCATCTTGATCTGAAATGTACGCACTGCAACATGATTTACACATTGTTTCTCAATTTTCAAAATTATTAAATTTTTGGTTTTTCACTTCAATCAATTTTAAAACGTCTTTTTACACAAATTTGTTGACTTGGAGCAAAAAGAGCACTTTTAATCGGGGCACGATGAGCGTTTTCTGCCGTATAATCTAGCCGCGAATTCAACTCGATGAATTCAACTGAATAATAGAGGTAATCAGTAGACTTGAGTTCGATTCCTGTTCAAGGTAATTTTTGCGCAATATTCTGAAATGCAACTTTGCAAAAGAATGTGTATATCTATAACTAGTTGTTTCTAAGTTATTCAAGTTTTACTGTGTGCGAAAGTCAGAATTTTCAATTTTTCTCTAAGGAATGGTTGGAATTACAATGTGGATGGATTTAGACCATTCTAAGAAACAAATAAACTACAGGTATCAAAAATTTTCATCTTGTTATCGCTTCTTGAAACACTAGAAAAAAACATGTCAGGTTTCTATACTCCTTATTGTCAGGAGGACGTGTTATCCATACTTGAATGACGGTTTGGCTAACGTGTTATAGAAAGAACAACCACAAAATAAATTTAAATAAAATGTCTTCAAACTTGACATGATTCTTGACATGAAAAGAAGATGAAAAAATTTGATATCTTCAGCTGATTTGGTTTCTAGATTGGTCTAAACCTAACCTCGCCGTAATTGAAACCATTCCTTAGCAAAAATTTGAAAATTGTGACTTTTATAACTATCGCTAGGGTGTCCCAAAATTGCAAAATTTCTGGGAATTTGGGGGCTCACCCTCCGAATGGTAGATTAGGATGTCGAGAACAAACTTTTGTATAGGGCCGGCTAAAAAAAATCATGTTTAAAGGTTCTGCAAGGGCGATGTCTGAAAAAAGTCCACTTTCAAAATATTTGATTTTAAATAAATTCAGGGTCAAAAATTTTCATAACATTTATATATTTTATATTTTTGTAATTTTGTTTGGGTTAAATACTACACGTAAAAAATGAAAAATGAATCAAATTCGAATCAAAATTGAAAATAACCAAGTTTTTTTCAAGAAAATTTTTTTTTTATCCAAAATATTGTATTCAACTGACAAAAATGTACCCAGCATAAAATATTTTTGATACCAATGCCATCAAAAGATGCGGATTCTTGTGCACTTAAACTTTGCTGAACAAAACATGTTGTTTGTATCATCGTGTGAAGAGCTATTCATGGTTAAATTCTTAATAAAAATTATAATTTAGGATATTTTTCATTTAATTTATAAATATCGTCTTAATAAATACCTACTTTAAAATCAAAACAATTGCAAAAAAAGACATGGATGGTTTAAAGAAATCATCAGAAGGCTGTATGCCAAATTTTAGGTAAATTAAATGAAAAATATCCTAAATTGTAATTTTTATTAAGGATTAAACCATGAATAGCTGCCTCAATTCAATTCAATTATTATTGACTTTTCAAAAACATTCACACTAAAAGACACCATTTTGGACAATTTCAGCGTGAAGTTCTTTCAATAAGTGTCGGCCAGGCAGGATGCCAAATTGGGAACGCATGCTGGCAGCTGTTCACGCTCGAACATGGCATTCAGGCAGATGGTACGATGAGCGCAAAAATTCCCCTGGACGAAAATATGGCAGCATTTTTCCAGAGCACCGACACAGACAAAGTGGTACCGAGAAATATATTCATAGACCTGGAAGAATCGGTGGTCTCGGAAATGCGCAATGGACCCTACAAATATCTGTACCATCCGTTGTACATGATCACAGGCAAAGAAGATGCTGCGAATAACTACGCCAGGGGTCATTACACTGTCGGTAAGCAGATTATCGAACAGGTTCGTACGGCTATCCAAAAAATGGCCGAACAGTGCGATGGATTACAGGGTTTTCTAGTATTCCATTCGTTTGGAGGAGGTACTGGCTCTGGATTCACTTCGTTGTTAATGCAACAATTGGCATCCGAGTATGGTAAGAAATGCAAATTGGAGTTTGCAGTGTTTCCGGCTCCTAAAATTGCAACTGCTGTTGTTGAACCTTACAACTGCGTTTTGTCAACGAGTACTACAATGTCCAATTCCGATTGTTGTTTCATTATGGATAACGAAGCTATATACGAGATTTGTACGAAAAACTTACAGATAGGTCGTCCAGATTACATAGATTTGAATGCTCTGGTTGCGCAAGCCGTATCGTCAGCCACAGCTTCATTGAGATTCAAAGGAACTATGAATGTAGACTTGAACGAGTTTCAGACAAATTTGGTACCCTACCCACGAGTCCATTACCCGTTGGTGTCTTACGCCCCATTGCATTCGGCTTCGAAGGCTCAGCATGAGTTTTCTTCGGTAGCAGAAATAACTAATGCATGTTTTGAGCCGGCCAACATGATGGTCAGATGTGATCCACGTCACGGTAAATACATGGCTTGTTGTATGCTTTACCGAGGAGATGTAGTCCCGAAGGATATCAACAGTGCCATAGCGGCTATCAAAAGCAAACGACACATTGCTTTCGTGGATTGGTGCCCCACGGGATTCAAGATCGGTATCAATCAACAGGCCCCGTCCGTTTTACCAGGGGGTGCCTTGGTCAAACCCAAGCGTGCTGTGTGTATGCTATCGAATACAACTGCCATTTCTGACGCTTTTGCCCGGGTTAATCAGCAATTCGATCTAATGTACAAAAAGCGGGCTTTTGTCCATTGGTATGTCGGCGAAGGAATGGAGGAAGGCGAATTCAGCGAAGCACGAGAGGATCTAGCAACCCTGGAAAGGGATTACGAGGAAGTCGCTGGAGATACGCAATACGCAAACGAGGAGGGAGATGGTTCGGATTATGAATACTGAGTCTGGTTTTCCGTAAGGTGTTT
This sequence comes from Uranotaenia lowii, assembly GCF_029784155.1. Taxonomy (NCBI): domain Eukaryota; kingdom Metazoa; phylum Arthropoda; class Insecta; order Diptera; family Culicidae; genus Uranotaenia; species Uranotaenia lowii. Next base: position 161,117,191 of record NC_073693.1, on the reverse strand, counting down.
TATGTACAGAGCGTAGAATGTGTATTTCTTCCTTTGAAAGCTAGTTTATTGTGTATTATACTGATTTGGTAAACACGTGTAAGTACTGAGCAGGAAATTAACGGCGTCAACTCTAATTCAGTGGAGATCGTCTACGGTAATAGCATCCATTGATTAAGCTTAGTCAGTAAACTTTTTTTTTTATTAATGTGTGCTGTGCATAATTTATTTTTCGTCCATGTTTATTGTTAAGCGTCTCTAATGTCATCTTTTGTGCTAAAATCAAATACCAAATTTGAAATGAAAATAATATTGTCACAGGTCATAAATATATATTTAACTAAACATCGTCTGTTATTCCTTTTTTAAAAACAAGTCACATCGAATCCCACGATTTTGAGCATTTTTTTTGGCATGAGCTTTCGATTGTTCTGCTGACCTATGGTTCAAAATATCTCGTTTTTTTTACTAGATATTGATTATGATGTTGGTTGTGTATTCTAGCGTTCAAATGTTTTTTAAAGGATAATTTTGTAGGAATCTAAGAAATAAAACTTTTGAAATGTTTTGTGAGAAGTATACAAGTACGATGCAAGAGGCATGGAAAAACTTCGTCATCTTTTCTAACTGGAAATTAACCATTTTTCCCTATACGAAGGAAGGGTGGATACGTCTTATTTAAATTCATATGTTTAATTCATCGGAAACTTTGTTTTTTGTCGAACTTAGTTTACCAAACTTTACTTTACAGATTTTCGATCACGATGATAATAACTAATCAATAAATAGAACAATGTTCTGTGAACTTGTGAATGTTTTTCTAATTTAGCCATACATTGGCCAAATTTTTATCTAGCGTGGTCATGGCATCTCGATGTCTGATTGTTCTACATTTAATGTATCACCAAATTACCTTAAATATCTTAAATGATTAGGCCTCTTCTTTGCTTCTGCCTTTTGGCAGAGTAATATCAAATACGATAGGATGATTGTTCGGTAAATAGTTGATGTCACAAGTAGAAGCGTTAATAAAAATAATCTTACCATCGGAAGTAATCCCGTAGCCTTCATGAACATGTCCAAATACGTGATACCGTGGTTTGACTCGTTGCTGAACTGTCGTTAGCAACTCTACACACCCGGCACGTACTCCCGAACAGCAAAGATCTCCATGACCAACTGGAGGCGTATGGGTTATCAAGATATCAACATTTTCTGGAATATTCTCCCACTTTTCCAGGCAATCTTTGCCGCGCTTCACATTAAAGGCCCACTTGCAAAACTCCGGTTGCCAGGGCGTGCCGTAAATTTTGAGACCATACAGCTCAATGCACTTATCCTGCAGATAGGTGCAGTTGCTCAAGTGCTGATGAATATTTTCCGTTTTCACTGCTTCCGCTAGGCTCTCCTGAAATGAATAAAAAATAGGAATGGAATATCCATAAGAATTTGAAATTTTAAGAAAGAAAAAGTATGAATAAGACTTTTACAAACCTTCGAATTACCAAGTGTTGGTATTTCGTCAAGAATGGTAGAACCAGTTTTCTTGCAGCAGCCTCCGGTGGCATTTTGAAAGGGATGCGTGAAGGTGTGATCGAAGCTAAGTTCATGATTTCCCGCTATGACCAGTTTGTGTTTGTGCGGAAGTTTTTCTAAAAATAAATACGATTGATTAGAATCTTCACTTGGGTTCGAATTGCTAAGACTTTACCCAGCCAGTTGTTGAAATCGATGACCTCGTCCAACTTTCCGCACCGAGTGAAATCACCCGCATGAACAAAGATATCTCCATCCGGAATGTCAAACTTGATGTGGTGGGTGAGCGAATGTGTATCCGACATACAAACAACCCGGATCTTGTTTGCGGGGACATCCGTAGTCGGAGGCTTTGCATTGATTTTGATGACACGCTGGGATTTTGAAAGTTCCTTCCAAGCGGAAGTTGGATCTTCCGTGAGAGGATGGATATCAACTTTCATGTTAATCCTTCCGGTTTGATTTACGATAGCACTGGCACAAGATACTTGAATTAAGCAGTTTTTGTAACTTTTAAGCAAAAAATTTACTAGCCCACTCAAAAACAAACTTTCGATAAAAAGATTGTTATTCTTTTTTTTTGCAAAAAAGTTGCATGCAACATGCACGTCAGTTTTCGTTTTGCAGAAAGGCTTGTCAGAAAGCGCTTGTTTATTTTTTCAATTCCGAACAGCTGATCGGATGAAAACAAAAAATTTAAAGCAATAATTGCTTTAAATTTTTTGTTTTCATCCGATCAGCTGTTCGGAATTGAAAAAATAAACAAGCGCTTTCTGACAAGCCTTTCTGCAAAACGAAAACTGACGTGCATGTTGCATGCAACTTTTTTGCAAAAAAAAAAGAATAACAATCTTTTTATCGAAAGTTTGTTTTTTTACTGATGCAAGTATGAAATATATTAATGTATCGTTGACTGAAATCACTAGTGGTTTTTTAATTACATTTTTTGGATTAACAAACCGCATGCTCGCTAACGAATTTCAGTCAGAAATTTCAATAAAAAAAACACGATAACAAAACTACCGGTCAAGTGTGCAAAAGCCATCCGGATCAGCTGTTGCGAAATCGCGGTGCATGGCCAAACGCCTTTTGACGACTTGAAATTTGCTTTTGAAATGTCACTTAACGGTGCATCCAATAATTTGTTTTATGGAAGTGCTTCCAAACAGCAATTCGTAAGAAAATAATAATATTCATAAATATTGACACGCATGCGAAAAATTACTACAGCTTTTTATTTTGAATAAGAACTAGTTCATTTTATTCAAAAACATGACAAAAATCCAAAAAAATAACGAGTTGATGAGAAATGAAACTATATTTTTTGAATGTCAAGTTTACTTTTCCACAGATAAAATTAAAGTTTTTTTTTTACATTTCGTGTAACTTTTATCCCGCTTGCGAGTAAATGTTTGTATACTATGAACAAATTCAACGAGATATTAAAAAAAAATAACATCTAATAAAATTTATTAGATGTTATTCGTTTAATATCACTATCATTAATAATCTATCGTTTCTGGCATCACTTGTCTAGAAGTGCTCATAACGGAACAGAGAAAAATACAAAAGAAATTCTTCGACCGAAAAGTTTTTGTTATCGATCGTGCTGTGACGCGTGAAAGTAGTGAAAATAGTGAAAATTTGCGTATTAAGTGCGGATTTACCGTGCAAACCTTCACGTTTCCGACGGGGAAGTTTCGGAAGTCGCGGAAGCGCGTAACGTTTACGGCGTAGTCGTCGACGGCGGTGTGATTTCGGGCGTTTCCACCATGGATCGTTCCATAGGTGAAGATCCGGAAGGTGTAGATAATCTAGAAGAACTTCCCGCAGATCGAGATTCCGGAGGTGCCGTTAATCTGTTTGCCAGTAGCGGTAATGGTGAGTAGCTGTTCAAGATCATATATCAAGATATTATTTCTGTCCATCCCATGATATCGATCGGGAAACTGTATCCAAAACAAACATTAATGTTGGTTTATTTTTTATTATCTTCAAAATTTTCCATTATGAAATATAATTATTCGATTTTCACCGTTCACCTTATGTATTTGCACTAGCTTTTCTACCCGGTGTGCTTTGCTACACCTGAATTGAATTTGTTAAAATTATTCAAATTTAGTTTTATGTATTTCTTAGGCAGCATTTCAATCCAAACTTTTGTATAATTTAGGAGCAAACATTTGAAAAGAGAGCTGCAACTGGAGTGTTGCAACATATCTCGTACCCAAGTACCTTCCCATGTTGAAATCATGTTAATAACTTTTTTTCGCCATATACTAAACTTGAAGACATGAGTCATGATCGATTATTTTGATTGTAGCATTATATTATGACTAGTAGCATCTTGGCGGGTGATGCAAAGCACCAAAAACATAATGTATGAATGTGTGTGAATTGTTTGTATTCTACAAACAGTCGCACATTATTCAAGTATTGCATTGTTTGATGGATCTACACCTCACCGTTTAGTGTAAAATGCATCGATCTGGTTAATGACAAAAAAAATTCCCTCGAAGGAATCGAACTCAATTATTTTATTTATTTATTTACATAGTATTCCGTCTTACGACACACGCAGCGAAAAGTAGTACCATTGAACTAAAAAATATACATCTTTGATTCAAAAACCTTGTGTCCATTGAAACAAAATCCAATTTCCTTGATTCAAGTAAATTTTATATTGAACCTAACTTTTTTCCCATAAAACCAATGTTTCGAATTTTTAAATCAAAATATTTAATTTGAATTCAAAGAATTTTTTGTTAACTCAGAATCAAAGTAAAAATTCATTGATTTAGATGAATTGTCTTTTGAACCAAAGTATTTTTTCGTCAAACAGTCGACACATCTTCATTAGCTTCTGTTAGGTGAACGGGTCGGCGAGAAGCTTATCCGACAACCAGTCAGACCTGTTTATTTCTTCCTGCCGCGCAACCACCAGACAGCACCGAAATCACAAGACGTACCCGGCGTAGGAAAGTTTCGACAGCTTTGAGAGGACAACGACAGTGGACTCTTGGGTAGGTCTTTCAAAATTAATTTAATTTCAAATAAACCGCCTTAGTAACAAAATTTTTCAGGGCAATCATTCATCCAACTAATTTAAAGAGGTACTGTATACCGACTGTTCCGGTCCTTCAACTATGCGGTTGCAATCGCTTCCGGTCCGATCCAAGAAGACTCATAACATCTGGCGCCGAAACCCTTCATCAGCTGTTCGGATGGAACTGTCCGCCAACAAACATCGTCCAGTAAGTACTTTTCATGCAATGTATGCAAATAATTTTAATTTTTTTTAATTGCATTACTAAGCCTAATGTCGTTTTTTTAAAGCTTCATAATAAACCGTATTATGTGTTCTCTTCTTTATTTACAGATGAATCGGTTCAAGAACTCTTATCCTGTGGAAAATCGATAATTTAAATGATGAACATGTACTTTAAGAGAAATAAAATGTTTTTATTATAATTGATTTCTTTTTATTTCTAATAGTATGAAATTTTTTATGTAGTACTAGAATTTTTAGAAACCAAAACTAGAATTGAAAAACAAATACTTTTAAATTGAAACCCAAATACCGTTAGAATAAAGATAAATTTCATAAAACTGAACGAAAAGGTTTTTGAATCAAAATCATTCAATTATTTGGAACAAAGAAAAAGTTTTGATTCAAAGGAAAGCATTTCTTCGAAACAAAAGAAAATGCATTTGAATCAAAGGAATTTTTATTTGTCCCAAAATCAAAGGAAAAAATCCTTTGTTTTTGCGGCACTTTCCTTTGAAACTAATTTCTATTTTTCTGCGTGCATAACTTGACGAACATAATTCCTAAAATTCACTTGGTCCATGGCAACCGTTCTCCAATTTCTCGGGCACCCCACGTTCGCCAGATCACGCTCCACTTGGTCTAACCACCTCGCTCGTTGCGCCCCCGCTCGTCTTGTTCCTACCGGATTCGTAGCGAACACCTGTTTTGCAGGACAGTCGTCCGGCATTCTCGCAACATGTCCCGCCCAGCGTATCCGGCCAGCTTTCACCACCTTCTGGATACTGGGTTCGCAGTAGAGTCGCGCGAGCTCGTGGTTCATCCTTCGCCTCCACATTCCGTTCTCCTGTACGCCGCCAAAGATGGTTCTTAACACTCGAATCGAATCGAACTCAAGTCTACTGATCACTTCTCCGACATCTAACCAACAGGCCAAATCGTCAGATGAAACAAGACAAGCTGTAGCTCTTTTATTCAGTTGACTTCATCGAGAGAAATTCGCTGCCAGATTCCACGGCAGTAAACGCTCATAGTGCCCCGATTAGTGTTGCTGCCCCAATGGGGGTTTTCATTATGCCCCTGTAGTGACTGATTTTCAGCTTTCGGCAAAAATGATTAAAATGCATTTTTTAACGTTTTCATCTACTTTTTCAATATCAGTCAGTTAGGAAATAGACTGATACTTCCCATAAGTTGCCGACAGGAAAGATTTGTTTCATTGTATAAATGATTATATATTTCAGAGGGAATGCATCTGGGGTTAATCTGAAGAGACTTTTGCAAGCGGAGTGGATTGCCAACCATTGTATGTCTCTGAAGGTTTGGATGCCTTCCCTCGACGAACCATCGGCCGTGGAAGCCTGAGAAGCAATTCGAAGGAAAAGCCGCACAGACATAGGCTGGACCTTGCTACTGATGGGGGACTCATACACAGGGTTGGTAAACAAGCCCGTCACGCTTGACCCGACTAGTTTTGTTTCATCAAACGACCAGCACCGTACTCAATTGACGGAGCCTCACTACTCGCATGGCGGATAAAGCACGACGACAATCAACATTTCTCCGTCATGCGACTGGCAAAGCTCCTACACATGGTCAAATTTCTCCTGAGCGTGACTGGTAAAGCTCTTTACACTTCGATCGGCTGTTGACGGCAGGTACAACTAATTGAACGACTTGTTGGCAGAGAGCAAAAATAGCAATAAAAAACCGAAAACGGGCTTGCTGGCAGGAGCAACAATAATAATAATTTGTAATTTATCGATTATCAACTTCAACGTAGCCTGTTAATTACAATTAACTTTATAGTCAGGTTAAGGAAAACAATTCTTGAAATATTCTACTTATTGAGTGTTAATAATTGAAAGAAAAATAAACTATATAATCTCAACTAAACTAAACTCGATTCAAGGCCGTTTTGAAAGCTGTCAGTGAACTAGCCTGCCTTGTCGTTAAAGGCAGGGAGTTCCAGCGTGAAGCGCCGTAGATCAGGACACTTTTCCTTGATGTCGTAGTATGCTGTGGTATAATAAAGCATTTGGCTCGATCATTTCTTCCACTTTGTAAATGGTTGAGGAGATATGTTGGCAGGCATTTGTTGTATCCTTGTCGCATAAAACAACATATGCGTCTATGATAGCAGTCCAGGAGATCGCAACCAAGGATACGTTTTATGGCGACCTCTGTAGTTTCCCTCCGTCTCATGCTGTACACAATTCTTGCGGCTGATTTGAAGCACCTAAGCAGTTGGTCTTTTCTGGCTGCTGATAAACCCGGAAAGTAAACTACATCGCAATACAGGAACATAAGGATGATGACAGCTTGGACTAGCTTCAACCGAATCGGGACCGTGAGGACGGGTTTGAATTTTCGGAAAGTTCTGAGGGTTTGGAAAACCTTCGCTGATATCTCGTTCACGTGGTTGGCCCAATTTAGGTTGTGATCCATCGTAAGGCCCAGGTTTTTAACTTTTTCCGTGAGCTGAATAGGCTGATTACAAAAAACTATGTTTTCTGATGGGCACACGGAGCCTACTTTGGTAAAAATTATTGCCTTGGTTTTGTTGGGGTTTGGTGACAGAAACTTCTTCCTACTCCATTGTTCGATTTTCCTCAGATCCAAATTAATTCTCGCCACAAGTCGATCGATTTCAGACACAGGTCCATTCGTTTATATTTGTAGATCATCAGCATACAGCTGATAACTACAGTTCAATAAGGAAGGAAGGCTGTTTATATACAAGCTAAACAGTAGAGCACTTAGACATGAGCCTTGTGGTGTTCCATCTCTAAGTGGTAGTTCGTTTGAGATTTGATTGTAACAGCGCACCACTTGGCAACGGTCAGATAGAAAAGATGCTACCAAATCTACAGCAGGTATGGAAAACCCAAACTCCGAGCTTAGCTTTCTAGCTAACAACTGATGGTTGACACAGTTAAATGCCAAGGAAAAGTCGACTAGGACCATAACTGTGCATTGGCCATTATCAAGGTTATTCTGAATATCGTGTGTTACTTTTGCTAAAACTGTCGTCCTGGAATAACCTTTGCGATATCCGGATTGATTGTCAGCAAGAAGGGGAGGATTGTGTTGTGTGAGATACTCAGTAATTTGTGCTAGCAGAACCTTTTCAAGCAGCTTGGACATCGCAGGAAGAACACTGATGGGTCTGAAGTCTTTAGGACCTGTTCTGTTGGGCAGTTAACTTTCGGGATGGGTGTAACAATAGCCTTTTTCCAAACAGTTGGAAATCTACTGTTGGCTATAATGCTATTGAACAGATGACATAGTACAGGTAGAATAAACGGACACAACATCTTAAGGAAATTTACTAGAATGTCGTCTGAGCCGGTCGCATTAGATTGGATTTCGTAAAGCTTTTTGGAAATATCGTTAACGGATGTGCTTTGAAAGTAGAAATCACTGCTACCATTGTTGTTATTTTCGTTGTCGTCTGCATCGAGTGCATGAGTGCAGTTTGAGTATGGTTGAGGTGACTGAAGAGCAAGATGTCCGTTCGTAAAAAAGTTATTTAGTACGTTGGCATCGAAGTCTTGGCTTGGAGTAGTCGTCTTCGAATTGTTATGTATTCCTTCTCTTCGTAAGTTGCACCACAGTTTTTTGGGAGGCAAGTCGTTCGAAAAACATCTGTCGGCATATCGCTTCTTAGCCTAGGAGATCAAAGTTCTGGCCTTGTCGCGTATTGTGATGTAATCTGACCATTGAGGATCTCCTTTGAACCGGTTGGGATTACGTACATAGAGCGAGTATGCTAGATCCCTAAGTGCAATGGTACGCTCTATCTCGCTTGTGATCCAGGGTAATAAATTCGTTTCTTTTACGTCTTCGGTTCGGTCGACGACTCGTTCGAATGCGATTGGTGAATGCTTGACTATGAAATTTTTTTTAGCTTCAAACGACTGGGGGTTGAGTGACTGGAGAACGAAGTGTTTGGCGTCAGTGTTCCGAAAATCACTCGGAAGAAACGCTCATGATAGGTTTCTAGTTGGAAACATTCAAAGCCGATTGCTGCTGCCTGTTGTTCCCTAGAGAATCGGCAGAGTCGATCTCTCAAGCTCACTACCTGGTGTATCAGAAGTGAGCTTACTGATACAAGATCCAAATCGAAAATCCACTCACTCACTCACTCAAACTCAATCAATGCGGCATTGCATCGGTTCATACTGCCTGCGTACTTTCTGGCAAAGCGGCAGATACAAATGTTCATACATACTGCCTGCGTGTTTGAATGGCTATTTTGGTCCTCCCCAACAACAGTAACAACAAAGCAAGATGTATCAGGCAGACAGCATTCGATCATCGATCAGTATTTGAGTGAGTGAGTGGGTGATTGAGCAAGAAAAGTTATTGACTGACAGAAGAAACTGAAAATCAGGTAGCTCCTCACTCAGTTGAGAATTCCAACTGGAGAAGAAACGTCTCTCTTACAAATTTTATTTCTTTGATTCTCGGAGCAGCGCTGTCGAACACAATCTTTGCCTTGCTGGGAGATAAACCAACCGACAATTCAGGTTTTGCTTTCGCTGTTGATAACGTTTCAGTGTCTCTCATGAGAATTGAGTGCTTTTCGGAACACTGAATGGCGTATTAGGAACAGTCAATTGAGTTTGACGGACCAAGAGGCTCAACAGTCACAGTCATTTGACTAATGACGATGACTGATGCCAACCTTGCTCACACATACATCTGAAGCAGTTTAAAAAAAAATCTAGTTTCTTTATTTAAAAAACAAGCTATATTTCTGCTTAATAAAATGCAAAATAAAACTGCAGATCGTTTATTCAAACCCGAGAGATCAATCCTGATTAAATGTTGATCTTCACAATAAAGTTTCAGTTGATAAAGTCGAAGTCGAAATACAAATAAAAATTCTCCTATAGATATACTTGTGAACCACAAAAATACAATTCAGGGTTTAAGTCTCGAATTATTACGAAGAATAAAAATATAAAAAAGCTAGCATTTAAAATTAAAAATTTCAATTTGAAAATGTCAGCTAAAATTCCTAAAACGAATTAAAAATTTGTTCTTTCAACGATTCAAAATTTAAATAAGACCATAAATTGATATCACTTTTCTTAAACTAAAATCAGTATTGAAAAGCTGAATTTCAATTACATTCGAAGGAATGATTAAAATTACAAATTAATACCATAGAATTTGAAAAGTCGATAAAACTAAAAGAATAATGAAGATTTTTTTATTCCTCGAAATCAACATTCGAATATAGAACATGATTCCAATATCAGAATTAAAATGAAACTCAGATAAAAGTTAAAATAGAAATAAAGAATAATAAAGAATTTTAAATAAAAATCCAGTGCCAGATTTTTCCAGTGCCAGTGCTTCAGTCATCCAGATAAGAATTCAAACTCAGTCTATAATTTTAAAAACTTAAATCAACACTCGCTCTAGAAAATAAATGGATAATTTGAATAAAGAGCATTTTTTGACACTTATTTATTAGAAATGGCTCAAACTTTAGGAAAAATAATGAGCAAAGTAATATTTAATCATATCATTGATTGTGTCTCTGAGAAAACAAGTGGTAAAAGACCTCCACTTTTGACAATCCGGAGCCAGCGTTTTCACTTGGTTCCAGTCAAGACTCTTGTCGACAGTTTGTATTTCGGCGGCTAGGCTTCGCTGCCACGAGCAGAACCATACTTCAAATCTCGAATATCGATTGTTGGCAGATATGAATTTGAAAATTGGAAAATTAAAGACCGTATTCGTTATTTGTTAATTTCAAATTCTCTGGATCAAGCTCCGTACTTGAAATTTAAAAAAATAGAATTGGGATTATTGATAAATTGCAGTTTCAAAACTGTAATAGTTGGAAGTTATCTCATAAAAGTGAGAAAATATATTCTTTTCATAATCAAAGAATTTTTTATTAGTGCTTAATAAATGCTATACTTTTTTCAAACTAATTCACAGATGCGTCAGTGTATCGGTCCTAAAATGAATTAAATTTTTATGTGCATGTTCCGGTATGTTTCAACAACTTTTATTGATATATTTGCTGTTTTCCTTTTTGGGGCTCCATTTTTGCTGACTGCTGTTTTAAGCAAAAGACCTTCATTTACCAAGGCATTACAAAATTTTCAATACCCGCTTCAGAAGATACATCACTTTGGATACCCCTTTTGACCATCTATATATAGAAAAATGAATTTCTGTCTGTCTGTCTGTCTGTCTGTCTGTCTGTCTGTCTGTCTGTCTGTCTGTCTGTCTGTCTGTCTGTCTGTCTGTTCCCTATAGACTCGGAAACTACTGAACCGATTTGCGTGAAACTTGGTTGGTGGGGGTATTGGAGGCAGGGATGGTTCCTATTATAGTTTGAGACCCCTCCCTTTCTCATGAAGGGGGGGAGGGGCCTCCCAAACAAAAGTCAATTTTTCGCATAAATCGAGAACGCATCAAGTAAATGGTATCAAATTTGGCATGGGGTGGTATTTGGGAACAAGGAATATTTCTATGAATATTAGGTATTGCTCCCTCCTCTCAATGGGGTGATAGGAAGGGGGGCGGGGGGCTACCTTACAATTTATCATACAACTCGAAAACTAATCAAGATATTGGAACCAAATTTGGCATGGGAAGGTATTTGGATACGAAAAATAATTCAATGGTTATTCGAGACCCCTCCCTCTTTCCAGAAGAAAGGGGGGGCCTTTTTCATAATTTTTTACATAACTCAAAAACTAATAAAGCAAATGGAACCAAATTTAGCATGGAAGGGTATTTGGATACGAAAAATATTTCTATGATTATTTGAGACCCCTCCCTCTATCCGTAGGAAGATATTAAGGGGGGAGGGGCCTCTTTTATAATTTTTTACATAACTCAAAAACTAATTAAGCTAATGGAACCAAATTTGGCATGGGCGGGTATTTGGGAACGTGACATGTTCTAATGATTGTCTGAGACCCCTTCCTTCTTCCAGCGGGGAGTAAGGAAAAAGGAAGGGGAGTTTCATACAATTTTTACTACATAACTCGAGAACTACAACCGCAAATGGAACCAAATTTGGCGTGGAACGATATTTGAGTACAAGAAATGCTTCTATGAATATTTGGTATCCCTCACTCCTTCAAAGAAGTGCATGAAAAGGAAGGGAGAGGTCTTCCTTTCAATTTTCAGTATAATTGGAGAGCTGATCGAGAAAATTGAACCATATTTGGCATGTGAGGGTATTTTGAGACGAAAAATGTTTTTATAATAAATCGAAGCCCCACCTTTTCTCAGCGGAAAGATAAAGGGGGAAAAAGGGGCTTCCATACAATTTTTTTTTCATAACTTGAGAATAAATGGTGCAAATGATACCAAATTTGGCATCATAAAGTATTTGAATACGAAAAATATGTTTAGGAATATTAAGTTTTCACCCTTCCATTCAATGGGGAGAACGAAAGAGGGGATGGTACTTCCTTTCAAGTTTATGCATAACCCAATAAATTACAACGCAAATGAAACCAAGTTTGGCATGGGATGGTATTTTAATACTAGAAATTTTTTTATGTTGAAACGATTCCTTTCTTGCAGTAGGAGGATAGAATTGAGAATATAGGAAGGGAAGAGGAATGCATTTAATTTTTTTTTAAATCCAAAAAATGGACAAAACTTGACATAAAAATTCATTTTGGTATGATTCTATGATTATCTGACACACCATCCTCCTTTCAGTGAGTAGGTACATAGGAGGAGGGAGGTGAGCCCAATACAATTTTGTTAGCATAAGTTCTCAATTTATGCTAACGAAGCCAACCAATGGAAACAAATATGGCATGGAAAGGTACTTGGTTACGAGATATGTTTCTACGATTGTTATAGACTCTTACGCTTCACAGTGTTGAGAGGGGAAGAAAGTAGAAGGCTCCATATAAATTTTGTTGTAAAGCTCAAAAATCAACCAATGGAACTATATATGATATAAGAGGATTTTGGGGAACAAAAAAATGGGTATGATTATTAAAGATCCCGTCCTCCATTCACCAGGGGGTGAAAGGGAGGACAGGGGGGCTCTCTTATCAGTTTTTAGAACATATCAAGCAAAAACAACCAGATTTCATAAGTTAGATTGTTTGCGTAAGATTAATTTAAGACCCTCCTTTTTCAGGGCGAAGCTTGAAGAAACAGATTAAAATTATCATATTTTTAACACAAATGCACAGATCAAGATTCAGAAAATTTGTTTAAGTCATCTTTGTATTGCAATTCGAAACTCCAGCTGTAGTTCTCATTTTAAAGCGGTTGCTTATTAATTTTGTTGTTATTTGATTTAAAATAATGCCAACAAAACAATAAAAATTTAAAAAGTTTCTGAAAATAACATTTGTTTTTGAAAGGTGTAGCAAAGCACACCGGGTCAGCTAGTTATGTATAATATAATGCTGAACCATTTTATAGATGAATTTTCTAAAATGGCTGATGTTACATGGCTTAAAGGTGCGTTTGCGCTTGCCCCGCAGAGTGGGTTGACAAGAGTGAATATTATTTTCACAACTTTCAGGGTGTACTGAAAATTTATCATAAATTTTCTGCTTTCACTTGAATATCAGCCCCAAACACTCACCTTTCAACGAAAAATTGGATTTGAATGCCCTTTTTTGTAGCCAAAATATGCAAAAAAAAACATGTCTAGTACGTACTTGAATTGTGTGTAATCAAACAACGCAGTTTTGTTAGTGAATAGTTTAAAGAAAGTTTAGTTTATCTATGTCAGATTGTTTGTTTGGGCCTAAACAACAATTTCTAGCAGAAGAAATATTTTTTAAATTTTTGGTAACAGAAAAGTTGAATCACAGGTTGAATGTTTACACTTGCCCCGGTGTATCTTAATTAAATTCTAAGAGCAGGTTTTATACACGGAAAATAATAAAAAGGTAAAATTTACCGAGATAGCCAAGGTAAACGATCGTGAAAGCCAAAAAGGTAGCTTCTACCTCTTCGAGGTGAAACTCACCTCACAGTGAGGTAAAATTTACCTGAATCGAGGTTGGAAAAAAGGTACAATTCACCGAGGAAAAAGGTGAATCCAAAAAAGGTAAATCTTACCTCGTAGCGAGGTGAAGTTCACCTGAATTGAGCTGAATAAAAAAGTATAATTCACCTAGAAAAAAAGGTAAAACCAAATATGGTAAAACTTACCTCGTCGCGAGGTGAAGTTGACCTGGATTGAGCTAAACAAAACGGTACAATTCTTCTCGAAAAAAAGTGACTATTCGCCGAACCCGTTTATTGAGATTAAGCTGTTTTGTCATTCAGGAACAAATTTTGCTTTGTGCATAATATGTGAAAATCGGAATAGAATGGTAAGTGTTTTCTTAGATATCATTTTGTTGTGCTGGTTCTCGTCATAATACATTGCTTTTGTTTCAGATCGACCCATAGAGCTTATAGGTGTATTCCACGTCAACCTCCAGCCGGAAAAGCCGAACCTGACCGGATTAGCCGAACAGAGGAGGCCATGAATGTACGCAACGCAGGAGTATTCAGCGGCCATGGCGGCTCGAAAGAACGCGAAGCCGAATTACCAGTCCCTATTTATCTCCAATAAATATAATTTTTGATAGAATTTTGTATTTTTTAATTCTTATTGAAGAAACCAATCAAACCAACCAGCATTTACCTTTTAAATCAGTAAATGGAAAAACGGTATTATTTACTATTTTGCTAGGTGAATGCGAAAAAGGTATAATTTACCTTTTTGCTAGGTGAATGAAAAAAAGGTAAAATTTACCTCGAAAGAGGGGTGGAAAAAATTCACCTCGCAAAAAGGTAAATTTTACCTTTTTTTTATTTTCCGTGTAGTTTAAAATTTCAAGCTCTGAATATTTGGTTGCCATCAATTGAAATATTAGGTTTTGGAAAGGACAAAAAAAGTACAAACAATGTTTTTGTTATTGAAAATTTAAAGGTTTCTTAGAAGATTAAGTTCTCAGAAGACAAAAAGTCAGAATTGAATTGCTCCCCAATTCTCTAGGAAGTGTGCAGTTTCGGTTTCATGTATTTTGAAGGTTTATTCTTAAACCAAGAATTTCACAAGAACTCATTGGATGAGTTTGTTGTTTTCGATTGTTTTCGGGCAAAATACATTTTGTAATACATTTTTTTTTATATTGTTCGGTTATGTTTGAAATTCAAGTGCGTGTATAGTAGGGGAGAGTGGGGTATCGTGGGCCATGGGGAAACGTGGGCCACTTTTAATATCTCAGATGTGTGTTGAGATAAAAATCTCAAACCAATTGTCATCGTCGTCGCTTTGCGTGAGCATATATTCCTATATGTTGTTGACTGAAATACGCATCATATGCTTCTTTTATTTTTCAAGCTAAAAAAAGTAAAAAAAATTACATACATAATTATTTACTATCTTAAGTCTTTTAAGATAATTTCACGTTATCACCTTTGTAAACCTTCAGCAATGACTTTAACTGAAACTAGTTAAACGGGTGTTCGGACAATATTTTATATATAAGTTCTTCGCTTCACAGACTGGACTCGAATGAGCCTCTTTATTCAGATCATAACGATCATGCCTTAACACTCTCTCTCGATAGAAAGACATGTCGACTGCATGATGCACTTAAGGGGAAATACTGTTATACAACAATCCTCCTTTCTTTAGAAGGAAAAATAATATTCGATAATTCAGTAATTAGAATCTGACTTGCTATTTCTGATATACAATTTTCTTGACAGCATTAAACATGCACGATGGAATATTCGAAATCAGCTAGCCTAATCGATCTTATTTTATAAATACTAATAATAGTTAAAAATTTTCAGAATGCATTGAACATGCTACAAAAGAATCAAGAGATTCATTAATATAAATTCGGAAATTGATTTAGTTGTTCTTTTTGAATAGCTGGGACTTGCATCTAGCAGCAGATGGATTTTGATACTGGATTCATGTTTTGTTCTTATTTCTTCTTCTGGTCACTATTGGACTCCGATTAACCATGCACAGCTTCCGTGTTTTCGCCTCCCTAACGTCATCTTGTGGTACATGCGGAACATCAGGAAATCCAGGAAAGTCCTTCTCGTCATCTAGCGAATTCCGTCTACGCTTGCGGTTTGTGTAAGGCATCAGAACCAACGAACTGCGGCGTTTATTTGGTAAAAGTTTTAATTGATTTCTGTGTGCTGATAACAGGTGTCCACCCAACGATATCTGAAAGACATTTTTAGAAATTGGTTTTAGAAATACAGCATCAATCCATCTTTCTACATCAGTTCTTCTGAAATTTTTATAAAGAATCTTATCTCCTTCCACCAAACTAAAAAATGGATCAGGGGCTTCATCCAATATTTCTGGGATTTGACCTGTCGGTTTAGAATGTTTTTCAAGATAGGTTTTGTATTGTTTTTTGGATTTATCAAATCCAACAGAATTTTAGGCTGAAAGGAGAATAATTTCTCTGAAGGAAATTTGCCATCACTCGACAAACAATTATTCCTATAATTTATCAAGAAAAAATTTATCTGATCTTCAATAGGCAGATTTCTCGTGCTTGGATCCAACAAAAACTTTTTTAAAGTTTCTTTTACAACCCTGACTAAACGCTCTGCTTGGCCGTTACTGGCGGGATTATAAGGAGGGCTTTTAAGAACTTTAACACCTTGCAATTCCAAAAAGTTCACAAATTCTCTACCGTTGAATGGAGGACCTCCATCCGTTACCATAACATCAGGTAGTCCAAAAGTCGCAAAGATCTTAGCTAATTTTTTTAACACTCGTGCACCGTCTGTGCCATGTGACATAAGCTCAACTTCTACCCACTTTGAATAACTGTCCACTACCAGAAGGTACGTTTTTCCGCTAAAATGGAAGAAATCGGCGTGAATCCTTCTGAAAGGACGGTTAGTAGGGATCCAATATCCTTTCTCTTTTGAGCAAGGAATCACCACAGAAGTTCTGGCACAAATATCACACTGCTTTACAAATCTTTCTATATCTGAACTTATTCCGATCCAATGAACTGTCCTTCTTGCTAACTGCTTCATTCGCACCATACCACTATGATTAGCGTGAAGAAGTTTCAAGACAGATTTGTGCAAACTTTTTGGTATCAACACTCGTTCTCTATACAAAATACAATTTTCTACAACTTCTAATTCAGATTTGCAGGCAAAATAGTTTTTTAAATTCTCTGGAACTTTTTTAGGCCAACCAGTTTTTATGAATTCAGTCAACTGCATAAGAAAATTGTCAATTTTCGTTTCTTTACTGATTTGCGCAAAATCTAGAGGAAAGTCGTTTGAAAAATTCAAACTGTTGATGCCACCATCAAGACCTGTCGGAACAGGTTGGTCTAAAGGAAAGCGGGAACAAAAATCTGCATTTCCCATTTGAGCAGATGGCCTGTACAGAATCTCGAAGTCATAGATTGCTAGTTCTAAAACAAATCTTTGCAGCCTTGTTACAATAAGCGAATTTTTTCCATCCTTCCCGAAAATACCCAGCAAAGGCTTATGGTCTGTGTATACTGTGAAATGTTTCCCAAAAAGAAATTTGTGAAATTTTTTCACAGTACACACCAAGGCAAGTGCTTCCAGGTGAAGGATTGGATACGATCTTTGTGCGGAATTCAGCGAAAATGATGTAAAACATACAGGTTTTTCAACCCCATCAACTACATGGGCTAAGACACCTCCTAGTCCATAAGACGATGCATCAGTGACAACAATTAGATCTTTGCAAGGGTCATAATATTCCAAAATATCAGCTTTAAGT
This sequence comes from Uranotaenia lowii, assembly GCF_029784155.1. Taxonomy (NCBI): domain Eukaryota; kingdom Metazoa; phylum Arthropoda; class Insecta; order Diptera; family Culicidae; genus Uranotaenia; species Uranotaenia lowii. The sequence goes on along the minus strand of NC_073693.1, from coordinate 161,099,642 downwards.
AATGCTTTTTTACTCTCCTCAAATGCATCATTACAGTCTTTAGTCCAAACAAATTCTGTGTTTTTTTGTAAAAGATTATACAAACTTTTCAATTTAGATGACATAAACGGTATAAATTTGTTATAAAAATTAATCAAACCCAAATATGATTTTAATTCTGTAACATTTCTTGGAATATTAGCTTTTACTATTGTTGAAATTTTTTCCGGGGATGGTTTAAGTCCTTCGTCAGTTATTAAATGCCCCAAATAAGGTAACTTATTTACAAAAAATTTGCATTTTTTCCAACTCACTTTAACATTAGCTAATGAGAGTCTTTCAAGAACTAATTCCAACTTATCGAGGCAATCTTTAAAATCTTTACCTGCAATAAGCAGGTCGTCAAGATAACAGGTAACATTCTTAAGTCCACGTATGATTTGCTCCATTATTCTTTGAAAAATGCTAGCTGACGAAGAAGCGCCTTGTGGTAAACGATTGTAGGTAAATAATCCTTTAGGTGTGTTTATAACAACATATTTTCTCGATCTATGAGAAAGTTTTAACTGGGTATAAGCTCCAGCCAAGTCCAAGGAACAGAATATTTTGTTCCCAGCTAGGGATGCGAAAATATCCTGCGCCAGAGGAAGGGGATAAGTATTGGGTATAAGGATTTTATTTATGGAGACCTTACAGTCTATCACCATACGCAAATCACCATCCTTTTTCATAACGGCTATTATAGGCGAAGCCCATTCACTGGCTTCTATAGGGGAAATTACCTTTTGTTTCTCAAGCAACTCCAAATGTTCCAATAACTTGTCCCTAATTTTGTATGGTACTTCATATGGTCGTTTAAAGATGGGCTGAGAATCCTTAACGGTCAAATCTGCTTCATATCCTGAGATGGGTTCAGAAAAATCTTTATTAAATACTTTTGCGAATCTAATTTTTAAATTATTTAATATGTTTTCTACGCTTTCAGTTACGCTAACCTTTCGAATTGCCTGTACATCTTCGAAGCTTCTCCTCCAATTAGGATAGAAGAGATCCATCCAGTCTCGCCCAATGAGTGGAGTAAAATTGTTTCCTGTTTCCAGAACAACCAGTCTCGCAGTTTTTCTAATTCCATTAATTTCCACCCACACGTTCATCTCCCCAAAAATATTCAAGCGCGAACCATTAACAACTACCAACTTCCGATCGCATTTCAAAATCTGTACATTAGAGAACAATTTATTGTAACAATTTTTTCCAACTACAGAAACTGCCGATCCCGTGTCGATTTCCATCAAAAGCGATTTATTATTTACTGCAGCTTTGATTAGACAAGGCTCATTAATCCGGTTTATTGAAGCGATCATTAAACATTCAACGTCCGACTCATCATCATCACTGTCTTTTCGTATTTTCAACCGTTTGTAATATTGTGCAACAGCTTCCATCGTATGTTGGTTGTCCACCAAATTTACCGAGTTTAATTTTCTACAGTTTCGTTTCAAATGACCCTTTACACCACAATGGTTACAAATAGCATTGCTATGTGGACCTTCGCGACCTCGAAAAACAGATCGTTCGCGATTTCCATTCGCTTTACCCGGATACTGAGAATCATCGCGACTACGCGAACCTGATCGATTACGTTTCCAAACCATACCACGCGAATACATACGACCCCTGCTATTGGCTCCTTGATATTCGCGATTGTATTGGTTATTTCTCCAATTACTCTGATCGTAACGTTCGCGTCTACCGAGACGATGTTGAATGGAAAGAACATTGGTGCCGTTACCTTCATTGATAACTCTTGCATTGTTATCAGCCCTTTCGCTACTAATTATTAATCGCTCCACTTCTTCCCTGGTAATGTTTTCTTCCATTAAAAATTTTTGCTGTAATGTTTTATTCCGCAAACCCATAATCAATCTGTCCCTTATAGCATCGTTTTTAAATTCCATGAAATTACATTGCTCGGCTAACAGTTTTACAGCAAGAACAAAGTTCTCACTAGTTTCTGTTACACCCTGAAAACGGTTGTAAAAACGGTAGCGCTGCATAAGTGCAGGATCTACCTTGTCATAATGTTCTTTAAGTCGTTGAGTGATATTCGCATATTCTAAGGTTTCAATGTTGGTATTAGGGAAGAGAACTTTCAACTGATCATATACCAGCTCACCACACGGAAAAAAATTGCATGGGCTTTTCGAATACAGAGTCATGATAGTTTTACTATATCCATCATTTAGTATTTTCAACCATGATTTAGTATTTTTTACCGAAAATCTGGGCGATAATACTACGACATAGTATTTTTACTATGCGAACTTTGACAGCTCATAGTAATTTTCTCGTGTCTTAATTACCATGCGCATGATATTTTGATATTACACAATTCGTGTTCTTGAAATTACTATGCCCATGGTAATGTTGAAATACCGTCATTTGTGTTGTCAAAAATACTATGCGCATTATAATTCATAGTAATTTTACTATGTGCTTCATTCGAGTGTTTGTTTTTTACGGGCCAGCCGTTCGCGATTTCGGAACGCGAACAAAATTATCGGATTGTCGGTTTGTCGGATCGGGAAAATTATTTCCTCAGGTGAGTAAATTGTGTTTTTTTTTTGTTACTTCCAATTAACTGCTTATGAAATATGCTAACAGAACAATTTTCCTATATTGTTGTCGAAAGATTTCCCAGATTGTGTCGTCGACCAGCTGGAAAGGGCCTCAACGAGCCTTTGAACCAACGCTCCCGGAGCGGGACAGCATATTAGTCTGGTCGGAAATTTTTCAGGTTAGTGAGATTTAGTTCTATTTTATTCACCGACAACGTCGGAGGACATTGTGACGAAAGCTGCTAACCGGTGAGCTGGCGCACTGTTCGCGGAACGCAATTTCAGTACATCTGCCGGGCCGTTAAATGCAGGCTTTCAGGTAAGTGAAATTGTGTTTTTATTTTCTAATTTTTTTTACTGCTTGTTGAACAAGCAAACTGAACAGTTTTTGTTCGTTTTCGTATTTCCTATAATTAATTGTTTCCCGTTTTTTTTTTCATTTTTATTTCAGACGCTAAGTGTGATGCAACCCCTGTGCCCCATTCGTGGGTGGTGCTACCACCATGAATTGAAGTTAATAAAAAATTATTAAACTAAATAAAAATTTTAATTTGTAACAAATGAACTTTATTTCGAGGTCTTTATACAATACCGCATGGTAATTTTGTGATATATATCATGATAGGGTACTCATTTTAATGTGTTATTACGATAATGGAAAATTGCAATTTTACTATGCTCGAAGTAAAAGAGCTCATTCTATCATTGACAATTTTACTATGAACATAGTTAAAATTACTATGCGCAGCCAAAATTAACACAAAGTAAAATTACTATGTGCATGGTAATATCAAGAACAAAACATTATTGACTCAAAAATATGGTTGCGTGTTGTTCATTTAAACCACGGATCTAGTAATTTTACTATGCTTTTTTTTTGTGTGCACCGAGTGTGATAAAGTATGAACGTTTGTTTTCTGTCGGAACATTGTTCAAGGAGCAAAAAATTTCAAAACGTCAAGATAGTTGGTAAATGACCTTCCGGGAATGTAACTACCTATAACACCAATTAAGCCGGTTGGTGCCATTATTAGAAATGTCTATAACGCAAAAAAAAAAAATCAAATAGAAAAAAAAAACACTTACTTGAACTTTGATATTACTCACTCCCAAAAAAAAAAACGTCGATCGACAGCCTCGGCTTATCGCTTTTCAATGATGAGTACACAATCAGCTCACTTCGTAGGCAGCAGTTATGAAGAATATTTCACGACTCACCGTAGCTTTCTGGTGAGTTCTACGTGATGATCTCTGAGTACTACTAGAACTGATCGACGCTACCGATCGTTCACTAAACTCACTTGCTGTTGAAGAAAGAATAGAATACACAATGGATTATATACATGCTCTCCTCGAGTACTCTTCTTCTAAGATGGTCCAGTACAAGAGTACAAAATGGTGATCACTTAGCCACGCTAAACCACACTATAGAAATGATCGTTTTTTTTGTGAACAATGTTAACCTTCTTTCTTTTAACTTTTTTTAAATAGATTCGAAACAAATGTCGCTTTTATGATATCGACACTATAACCCTTTCAGATACCACTTATAAGATTACACTTTTGACACACGTGGTCAAGACTTGCAGCCTCTGACTTACAGCTTTACAGCTTTTTCATACGACACGCGCAAGTATCGTGCAGGCTCGTCGCCACTTTACTATCTTAAGTCTTTTAAGATAATTTCACGTTATCACCTTTGTAAACCTTCAGCAATGACTTTAACTGAAACTAGTTAAACGGGTGTTCGGACAATATTTTATATATAAGTTCCTCGCTTCACAGACTGGACTCGAATGAGCCTCTTTATTCAGATCATAACGATCATGCCTTAACACTCTCTCTCGATAGAAAGATATGTCGACTGCATGATGCACTTAAGGGGAAATACTGTTATACAACAAATTAAAAAAATACCCGCTAATTTCATCGATGGGGAACCTAAAATTCAAAACAAAAATATGCTCATACGCTTATGATCTTAGTTTTGTCATGATCTTTCACGTGGAAAAGGATTTTTTGATAAAACATCAATAAGTCACACAAACGCAACCAATTTGCAAATCATAGCTTGTGGGGAATCGTGGGCCACACATCTTGAATCACCTATATTTTTATGTTTTTATACACATTCAGAACTTAAAATATGTTTTTCCTATCTGTAAAGTTTTCTTATGCCAAATGAAGAGTTATGAAAAATATTTTGTCCATTCTATATAAGAAATTTTGCCAAAACGTTCGCAAGCCAGGTTTTGGAATCTATGCGATCATACACAGCTCTATTTTTTATTTCATCAACTGAAATTATTTTAAAATAACGAAATGAATTAGGAAATCACAGTTTTAACTTTGCATGTTATTTGGTCAATTCGGATTTGGTGGCCCATGATTCCCCACCATTTTTCAAAATCCAAAAAATATTGCTTTTTTTAAACAGTCAGAATTTGGGGAAAATAGCTTATTAAAAATTAAAAAAAAAAAACCTTAAGATACCTTGAAAATGTAGAAAACCATACCATTTTTTATTTTCATTTTATCTTTTATAATAAAGAAGTTATGGAACAACGAAAAAAAGTGGCCCATGATTCCCCACTCTCCCATAAGTATAAAGTATTCAAACAATTCCAGCTTAAAATTCAAACTGTAAAGTCGTACGTATTTATTAAAAAATATCAAAGAAGGCTTATCGAAGGCTCAAGAGCTCTAAAATGAAGCTAAAGATAGACTCACCTGCGCGGTTTGAGATTATAACGTGTTATAACTTTCGATTTGTTTAGAAAAAAAAAACAAATCCTCCTTATTCCCTCAACTTAAGTATGATATACCTGTTGGATGATTCACACTGTATATATGAAAGAGCGACCAATCACCTTTTAAAACATACAGTAGAAAATCGCCAACAGCTACCTACACCTAGTTGTATCGTGATGTGAAAATGTGGTGATAATTTAATAATAAATAGAACGGCATGGACGGACATATGCGAGCACTAACTATTCGCGCCGTTTATTGGGTTTGTTCGAGTTGTTCACAGTTTGTGGCACCACCATTATTGCTAAGATTATGCGGTTCAGTCTGTTTGTTTACAATTCGCGAGCTAGTTGATAATTTCAAAAGATCAGCTTTTACAATATATTATTTGTAAGTTTAAAAGCATAATCTAGTTTTCTTATACTCGAAGTGAAGCTCATGTCGGAGAAATAATGTCCAGTTCTTATGCAATGTGTTGATGCCTATAGTGTGCATTTGGTTGTATAGACTCGAAAGTGTAACATGTTAACTGACCATGGCAGCAAAGTTTAATTTTTATGTTAGAACGTAATAAAATATCCTCCAAATTACATAGAGTAGCTGTTAGAGTGAGTCGTTCATTACCATTCTTTGCCTCTAACAGTAAGTACCAAACGGTTGGACAGATCCAAAACGAGAATTTACCCTTGAAACTTGTTTAAAATAGAATATTTTCTCCTATTGTTTTAGAACATTATATTTTACCCAAAAATAGTCTCTCACTTATTCTGAGATATGCTTTCAAACATTTAGAGACAATCTCTAAAAGGTTGAATTAAATACTACTCCTTAAAATATTTAATTTCGACAATTTTTTTCAAACATGCTTGCGTGTTTATACCTTAATGATATATTTTTTTGAATTTTTTCTTCAATTCTAGAATCTCAATCCGGATCGAGTGGAGATTATAGTGTAGCCAACCAGCAGAATTTGTCGTTTTCGGAACCACCTTCCTTATCAGATGGCTTGTCCTCGGTTGCTGGTTCCAGTGATTCGACCAGTATTGTCAACAATACTAGAAACTCGATCAATTTCACCAGTACTCCGAAGCTGGGTTCGGATCGTAGCTCTAAAAACGGTTCCCAACTGTACTTGGCATCGGGTGGAATATTAACGATTTCCGGCGCTGGTCCTGGTCCTGGTCCAGGAGGAACGAATGAGAACAACCAGTTGGATGACGGGGATACTGTAACGGTGATTGAAAATCCATCCCAGCTTGAGGTAGAATCGTCGAGATCCCCACTGACCAGTGCAAGTTCATCGGTGCGTTTGAGTTTGCTTCCATGGAATACTCACAATCGAGCCTCTATGGTTCCAGCCAGCATTTCTGTTACAATTGACATGATGGCTGCTAGTGATGGAACACTCCGGCCGGGTGAGATTGTTATGCGAACTCTTTTTACCGATTTCACTATTCAAGCTGAGAAAAAAATTGAAAATGTCATGTTGGAGAGCTCTGATAAAAATTTATCCAAATTACTTCAACGAGGAGAAGACTTTCAATTCGATCAGCTGTTACAAGCTCTGGGATCCGTGGCAGAGCACTGTTTGCCTTCATTACTGAAAGCCCTGCTGGCTTGGCATCGGCATCAGATTTGTGATGGAGATATTAAAAGAGACTACAAACGCTACGAGTCTGAGCGTCAACCTATATCGGTCAAATCCAGCAACGAACTCGAGTTCCAGCTTCAACGGCGCGAAGCAGCAGTGGAGTTTATTTTCTGCTTGGCATTGATTGAGATCTTGCGGCAGTTTTCGTTCCATCCAGGTCACGATGATATTGTGAAGAACATCGAAAATCTGGCCTTCCGTCAGTTCAAGTACAAAGAAGGCATGCAGGGATCGCCGAATGCTCAGTACAACCACATGATTGCCGACCTGTACGCCGAAGTGATTGGAGTTTTAGCCCAATCCCGTTTTGCCTCGGTGAAAAAACGGTTCATGACGGAATTGAAAGAACTCCGCAGTAAGGAACCAAGTCCTCATGCCACGCACAGTATTATCAGTCTTCTCATGGGGATGAAATTCTTCCGTGTTAAAATGGCGCCTATAGAGGAATTTGAGGCTTCATTCCAGTTTATGCATGAATGTGCTCAGTATTTCTTAGAAGTCAAGGACAAGGATATCAAACATGCCATGGCTGGATTATTCGTCGAAATATTGGTACCAGTAGCAGCGGTATGTATTAGATAACTAACACTTATTTGAATACACATAAACAATTATTAAACTCTCTTCTCTTTTTTTATTGCAGGCAGTTAAAAATGAAGTGAATGTTCCATGTGTGAAGAATTTTGTCGATCTACTGTATTCGCAAACACTGGACGCGTGCACCAAGTCCAAACACAAGCTGGCATTGTTTCCACTGGTCACCTGTTTGCTGTGTGTATCTCAAAAGTCCTTCTTCCTCAGCAACTGGCATTGCTTTTTGGCGATGTGTTTGAGTAATCTGAAAAATAAAGACCCCAAAATGAGCCGTGTGGCACTGGAATCCCTGTACCGTTTACTGTGGGTGTACATGATTCGCATCAAGTGTGAATCAAACAGTGCAACACATTCACGTTTGCAAAGCATCGTAAATTCTTTGTTTCCGCGCGGATCTAAAGCAGTCGTTCCCAGAGATACCCCCCTGAATATTTTTGTGAAAATCATTCAGTTTATTGCCCAAGAACGGTTGGACTTTGCAATGCGTGATATTGTGTTTGAGTTGTTGTGTGTGGGAAGGCCCATCAAAATTATCATGACACCAGAACGCATGAACATCGGTCTGAGAGCATTTCTGGTAGTAGCTGACTCTCTCCAACAGAAGGACGGTGAACCGCCGATGCCACGCACTGTGGGCGTTTTACCTTCGGGAAATACACTACGGGTGAAGAAAACCTACCTAAATAAAATGTTAACTGAAGATACTGCTAGAAGCATCGGGATGTCTAATTATTTCCCACACGTAAGGCGTGTTTTCGTGGATATACTTAGGGCTCTTGACATACATTGTGGGCGGCCTTTAATGATGACGATAAATCAAAACTTGAACAAAGAACCGGACGAAATGCTTACTGGAGAGCGAAAGCCACGTATCGATCTATTCCGCACGTGCGTAGCTGCCGTCCCAAGGATCATACCGGACAACATGACTGGACACGAATTGGTTGATATGTTATCTAGACTAACGATCCACATGGATGAAGAATTACGTGCTTTGGCGCATCAATCGTTGCAGATCTTGGTAGTAGATTTCCCCGATTGGCGTCAAGATGTGATACAGGGATTTACTCAGTTCTTAGTTCGAGATGTTTTGGATACATTCCCCCATCTCTTAGACAACGGAATGCGTATGCTGTTTGCACTCTTGACAGTTTGGAAGAATGGTTTATGCAATAATGCACAAAATAACAGCAATAATAATACGCTGAATACGAAAACACATTCCAACACTGCGGCAGCTCAACGCATTAGTCAGCAACAACAGGCCGCGCAGCAGCAGCAGCAATTGCTAGCGGGCGGAGGCACATCGCTGAATGCTGCGACGATTAATTCTAACTCGAGTGCCAGCTCTGGTATTTCATCGATTACTCATACCACGACAGTGCCAGTTACTATTACCGGTGCTGCTACAGATACAACTAGTGGGCATGGATCCGGAACGACGTCTTCTGCGGCCAGTGCGGCGGGAAAGAAAAATCACGAATTACCGCTGGCTACGACAATGCACATGGTGGAAGGATTTGCATTGGTAATGCTATGTAATTGTCGACCTGCGCCGCGGAAGTTTGCCGTAAACATTCTCAAAGAAGTAAGTATTTCTCTCATTTCAACCCTCATCTTTTGCATCAACAGATTGCAATTTAAATCTAAGTGGTTCAACGAGTACTTTGATTTATCACACAATATAATTTGGGTCAAGCGTGACGGGCGAAATTTATCATCACTGGTACGCAGCCAAAATTTTATTGAACACTACATAATTTTCGAAGTGATGGTTCTTTTATAGTGTGTGTACTAGCTGATCCAGTACGAAGTTTGTTTCGCTTACAACAGTAAAAATGTGATCAGATTGGATGTTATTCTTTGAATAAAATATAATCTCGATATTCCGATTAAGGAGTATCCTTATTGTTAAGGTAAGAACCCAACTTCAGTTTCTTTTCGAATCTCGTTATTCAATTTGTACATTCATTCATTTAATTTTCACGACAATGCCGGATGGTTCAATAAAATTTTCCCTTTAGTTTTTAATCCTTTTTATGAATCTGATTATTTTTGCTTCATAAGTTTATAACTAATGCCAAAATGTTTTTATTAGTTGTCGAGTTTTGCTATGAAATTTGTATGATCGAAGCCCATCTTCCTACCTATATCCTACCTGGAAGAAGGGGATCATGATCAAACATTCCTTGTATTCAAATACACTCCCATGCCAAATTCTGTTCCATTAGCTCGATTGTATGATTGTTCCCAATGGGAACTTCCCATGTTATATTAGATAAGTTCTTAGTTTATGTATCCCCAATTGAAGGAGATAAGGCTATGATCATTTAGTATCCGGGCACTTTATTTCGGTGATAGCTACGTTAATAGAGTTCGGATATGCAAAACTTTAGTAGCGTTGTGTTGGTTATGAAAAGGACTCCTTTTACGCATTTTGCGCCTCGAAAATTCTTCATTGTTGACTTGAAAGCTCATGAACTGTTGGTTTTTCTGATTTTTTTTTCGAACCAAATGGTTAAGAAGTATAAGAAGCCACTCTAGGATCCACACGAAGTTCAAACCAACCATCTGAGTGAAACCTTTGATCTTAAATATGGTAAAAATCTTTGGTTATTGAGGATAACTGAATGCAAACTCCCTAAATAATGCAAAAAATCCATTTCCGGCAGGCAAAAAGTGTTGCCTGACTAGTAGACACCAAGTAAATCTATATATATATAAATGAATTTCTGTCTGTCTGTCTGTCTGTCTGTCTGTCTGTCTGTCTGTCTTTCTGTCTGTTCCCTATAGACTCAGAAACTACTGAATCGATTTACGTGAAACTTGGCAGGTGGAGGTATTGGAGGCCGGGGAAGGTTCCTATTATAGTTTGGGACCCCTCCCCCTAACAGGAAGGGGGGGAGGGGCCTCCCAAACAAAAGACATTTTTTTGCATAACTCGAGAACCAATCAAGCAAATGGTATCAAATTTGGCATGGGGTGGTATTTGGGAATGGAGAATATTTCAATGGATATAAGGTACCCCTCCCTCCTCTCAGTGGGGTGATAGAAAGGGGTGAGGGGGGCTACCTTACAATTTTTCATGTAACTCGAAAACTATTCAAGATATTGGATCCAAATTTGGTATGGGAAGGTATTTTGATACGAAAAATATTTCAATGATTATTTGAGACCCCTGCCTTTTTGCAGTTGAAAGGGGGAGAGGCCTCTTTAATATTTTTTACATAACTCAAAAACTTATAAAGCAAATGGAACCAAATTTGTCATGGGAAGGTATTTGGATACGAAAAATATTTCTATGATTATTTGAGACCCATCCCTCTTTCGAGTAGGGATAAATAGAGGGGGGAGGGGCCTCTTTTTTAATTTTTTACACAACTCAAAAACTAATTAAGCAAATGGAACCAAATTTGGCATGGGCGGGTATTTGGGAACGTGACATGTTGTAATGATTGTTTGAGACCCCTTCCTTCTTCCAGCGGGGAGAAAGGAAGGAGAGTGAGAGGTTTCATACAATTTTTACTGCATAACTCAAAAACTACAACAGCAAATGAAACCAAATTTGGCATGGAACGATATTTGGGTCCGAGAAATGCTTCTATGAATATTTGGTATCCCTCACTCCTTCAAAGAGGTGGATGAAAAGGGGAAGGAGAGGTCTCCCTTACAATTTTCAGTATAACTGGAGAGTTGATCGAGCAAATTGAACCATATTTGGCATATGAGGGTGTTTGGATACGAGAAATGTTTCTATCATAAATTGAAGCCCCACCTTTTTTCAGCGGAAAGATATAAAGGGGAAAGGGGGGCTTCCATATAATTTTTTTGCATAACTCGAGAATTAATCGAGCAAATAAAACCAAATTTGGCATCAAAAAGTATTTGAATACGAAAAATACTTTTTCTATGTGAAACAGTTTCTTTCTTGCAGTAGGATGATAGAATTGGGAATAAAGGAAGGGAAGAGGAAGCTTACATTTAGCTTTTTTTTTACAAAATCCGAGAAATGGACAAAACTTTACATGGAAAATCATTTTGGTATGATTCTATGATTATCTGACACACCATCCTTCTTTCAGTGAGTAGGTACATAGGAGGAGGGAGGTGAGCCCAATACAATTTATGCTAACGAAGCCAACAAATGGAAACAAATATGGCATGGAAAGGTACTTGGTTACGAGATATGTTTCTACGATTGTTACAGATCCTTACGCTTTACAGTATAGAGAGGGGAAGAAAGGAGGAGGCTCCATATACATTTTATTGTAAAGCTTAAAAACTTATCAATTAATGGAACTATATTTGATATAAGAGGATTTTTGGGAACGAAACAAATGGGTATGATTATTAAAGATCACGACCTCCATTCAGCAGGGGGTGAAGGTTAGCATAGGGGAGGGGCTCTCTTATCAGTTTTTCAGCATACATCCAGAACATATCAAGAAAAAACAACCATATTTTACAAGTTAGACTGTTTGCGTACGATTAATTTGAGACCCTCCAGACAGATTAAAATTATTAGATCTTTATATCTTAATATAAATTTATATTTAGAGCAAGATTTAGAATATCAGTTTAAGTTATCTTTGTGTTGCAATTTGAAACTCCAGCTGCAGCTCTCATTTTATAGCAGTTGCTTATGAATTATGTTATAATTTGATTTAAAATAATACCAATAAAACAATAAAATTTGAATAATTTAAAAAAATATCATTTGATTTTGAAAGGTGTAGCAAAGCACACCGGGTCAGCTAGTAACTAATAATGATCAGTCACAAAGATTCGCTCTCTTCCCAAATCACCACCCACCGTACCTACTCGGAGAGCAAACAAACACGTTTTGCTGGACGCGGTGCTTGTAGTTCTAGAAATTCAGGAATGATTTTACGTTTATAATTTTCATATTTTTGTGAAATCTCACAGCGTGAATTGTAGCATTTCACTAGAATGTAGATTAAATTAGCTTTCCAATGAATATACTTTTGATTGGTCCAAACAAAGTAAAAGCACTGAAAATCCGAGTACAACCTGACGGTGGACCACAAAAACAGATGAAATTTCAATTTGTAAAAAAATTGCGCAAGTAGTGAACTTTGGAAAATTCCAGTAAATTCAATTTTTGTTGCATAAAAAATCTAAAGACAGCAAAATGTTAGAATTTCAATAAAGTTTGTTGTCATATTTTTTCTAAAGCTCTACCATCGCTCAAACAGTATTTACTAGCAATCGAATGAAAAGTAGGTTTTTTAGACCACTTTTTTGAACTTTTTGTGACCATTTCATTAAAAAAAATTTAAAAAAATATTTCTTGTCTTCATGATGTAGGCATTAACTTCAGCTTTCATATGCATAAGGCAAATATTTTTTTGAACGTGTAACATATGAACTACAGCAGTTTTCGTGAGGCATGTTTTTTCGGATTTTTTTTCTTTCATGCTGAATAACGAGAAAACTTATAACTTTAGCTGTATATAATGTTCTAAACATATTTTACTGACATTACAAGGTTTCTATTGATATAAAATTTATATGAAGTTCATAATAATTCAAACGACTTAAATAGATTTTACTTTTGTGGTGTCAAAATGACACCAAAAGTCGGTAAAGGGAGTTTTTTTGTCCAGGCTTCCAGGGTTCGTCCATAAAAAAAGTAAAGATGCGATGTTGAAGAACTTTTGAATTCATTTAGGGTCCCCGAAGAAATTTTTGTATTTTGAAGCTTCTGAAAAAAGTTACAAGCCTTCAAACTTGCAATGGTGTCAAAATGACACCCTAATGCGGATGAGGGTTAAGAAATCAAATTCTTCGAGATGCCTACTCATGAAAGGGTTCCAACCTGATTCTAATAGCTTTTTCCAGGTGAGTTTGTGTAAAATATCATGATTTCGCAAAGGTTTTGCTTCTGTGGAAAAAAAAATTAATCAATACATGACTGAAAAAAGTGTGCAAAGATGAAAAAGAGATTTTATGAAAAAGTTAGAGTATTTCTTGAAATCATTGATAAATTTTTTTTTTTATATTTTTACATTAAATGTCATATTATCACCTTCATTTCCTCTATAGAAAAGTTTTCGATCAAATGAATAGTTTTTGAAATACACACGTTTGTAACTGCCCGGATACTAAGTGATCATAGCCTTAGAAGTCTCAAATAAGCAAATAACCATTTGATGTATCCAAATGCTTTCCCTCGCCAGAGTCGTTTTCATTTGCTCGATTAGTTCTCGAGTTATGCGAAAATTGTAAAGAAGTTCCCCCCTTTCCTTCCCACCCAACTGGAAGAAGGCAGTAGTACCAAATATTCAAAGAAACATTCCTTATGCTCAAGTATCCTCCCAAGCCAAATTTCGTCCCATTTGCTGAGTAAGTTCTCGAGTGATGTAAATAATTGTAAGGGACAATGGTTGGAAAATCGCTCAAGAAAAGCAATCAGGAATGGTTTCTAGCTAGAATGATGCTTCCTCCGAGTGCTGTGATACGCACGTGGTAAAAGTACCCATTGAACATATGTCGAAAATCAACACTAACTTGATACAAGAAGATATACCATGCCCCATCGGAGGCTACCGTTGCTATTCGTCACGTGGCTTATCGACGGTGATCGACATACTTGATGATACATTTTGAACGTCGCTCCCTCAATCATTCCCGAACGTCTATCCTCGCATCATTGTTGATAATGCTCGTTATTGATAGACGATCATTAATGTTTCAAAAGGAAAAATCTGAATAAATACCAGGACTACATGTTCAAAAAAGCTGTAGCACATGCTGGACAGTTCATTGCGGTTACCTAGTCATGTTTTTGTCCTTCTAGGCAAAGCGAAAAATAAAAAATCATCTGATAGCCTACATAGATCGCTCAGAACGTATACATATCAGTTATGATCCTAAAGGTTGAACGTCGTCAAGGGAAAGAAATCAGCATAGAGACGTTCGTTGCTGATAGTCTGCGTCCTTTTTTACCTCATCATGTATCGCAAAAGTGTTTCAAATACGGAAGCGTCGTTGTCATGCATGATTGTTTTTATGATTTGGTTGAAGAAGGAAAATTTGACTGCTTTGATTTTTTGGCTCTGAATGTAGTCAAGCATGACTCGGTGAAAATGATTGATTTTGGGAAGACTAGTAAGGGAGCACTCTCCTCCCTTAAGATTTTCCGACGGAAAGAACGGAAGGTTCTCAAAATATCATAGAAACATCTCTCGTTATCAAATACTTTCCCACAAAAATTTTGGTTCCATTTGCTTGATTAGTTTTCCAGTAATGCTGAAAATTTTAAAAGAGCCCCCTCCCTACTTTCTATTCCCTCACTGGAAGGAGGGAGGGGTACCAAATATTCATAGAACTATTTATCGTACCCAAATACCTTTCCAAGCCAAATTTGGTTCCATTTGCTCGAATAATTTTCAAGTTATGCAATAAAAAAGGTATGAAAGCTCCCCTCCTTCCTTCCTGTATCTCCACTGGAAAGAGGGAAGGGTCTGAAATAATTATAGAACCATTTCTCGTATTCCACTACCCTCCTATGTCAAATTTGGTTCCATTGGCTAGATCTCAGTTATGTAAAAAAATGTAGTGTAGATCCACTCCCGATCTTCCCACTGGAAGGAGGAAGGGGTACCAAATATTCTTTAAAACGTTCGTCCTACCTAAGTATTCACCCATGTCAAGTTTGGTTTGATTTGCTTGACCAGTTCTCTAGTTATGAAGACTTATTACTTTTAAATGAGAGACCCCCTGTCCCCTTCCAGTGATAGAGAGGGGTCCCAAACTATTATAGGAACCTTCCCCTTCGACCTCCAATACCCTCATATGTCAAGTTTCACGCAAATCGGTTCAGTAGTTTTCGAGTCTATAGGGAACAGACAGACAGACAGAAATTCATTTTTATATATACGTGATAGAGAAACAAGAGAGATCAATAGTGGGAAAGATCACATGCGGGATATATGTACATGGTGTTTCGATAGAAGGTCCAGCAGTTGATCGGCGGAGCTCGAAGTGTACGCTCGTGTCGGTCGATTTCATCATGTTCACCGTAGTGAAATTGTACTGCAGCGGAGATTGCGGGTTTAAGTAATACCTGTGAGGTTTTGTATCTTTTTCGATAAATTCATGATATTTACGGCTTATGTTCTTTCTTTCTTTGATAGCTCATGTTTCTCTAATACTTTTCTTCACCTTCGAAAATTTAACTTATGCCGTTTTCGTTTTCTCCACTGGCGTGGGCAAAACTTTTTCTGAATAAACAAACTAAATCGTCGACGTTGACGATGTAAATATATGGTTGCTATACTCACCCTTATGCTAACCTCCAACACTGACAACTTCTACGGGTTGCAACTGCCTGCTTGAGGTTCAAACCTCGGGAAAACTGGTGGACTTCTGAATTAATAAATGAACACAATGACAGCAGTTAGGGCAAAACTCGTGGATAACTAGGTTTCCACTGCTAATAAACGAAAACACTATTAGAAACTTAACTAACTGAAAAGCTTTAAACTTATTGTGCTTTTTCATATTTTGCCATATAGTGCCAGAAAAAAAAAACGTTTGTATACGAATTTCGACTTTTCTTATACAAATTTCCATACAAATTCCATTCAAGGGGTCGGCAAAAAGGGGTCGTCCATGTTAGTTCTACGCTGTTTGTTTTAACCTTGTCGTGAAATTAGGAGAGTTTATGAAGGTTTCAATTGTCCCTACACCCATAGAAGAGGTTGCAAAAATCCAATGCCTATTTAGCACATCTCTGTGCCGATAATGCGCTGAAATGTGCACTGTGCCGAAGATGATATGTTTGAAAAACCGTAACTGGCATAAGGACTCGGCTCCCAACTAAAATGATGCATGACCACTACATTCAAGCAAAACAAGAAAAACATTTTATGGGATTTCGTTCCTATTGGATAATTCATCCCAGAAACAAGAAAATAAAAATATAAACCACAGCGCCCGTAGGGAGAATCGAACTCAAATCACTAACCAAATGGTCTTGCCAAACCGACATCTCAACCAGTGAACTATTTGAGCTTCATGCAGGAAGAGGGATATTTGTCATAGGCATTCTGCCACCGATCAATCACAAAAGAAACGCACGACAGTGGCTTCCCGGCGTTTGGCCTCCTTTCAAGGTATTCATTTGTCTTTCGATGGAAACGGGAAAGGGAACGGGAGTGGAGGAAACGGGAAACCCATTGAATGAGAACTGTGCTTTGCTTACTGCCTGCTATTACATACACACGCTACATATACACAGCTGCTAAAGCCGGGCAGCTTGGCCGGTGCTTGTTTGCCAGTGAATTGAAGGAATATATTCTTGTTGCTTTTGCTACATACACACGCACAGCTTAGCCGTGGTTGTTTGCCGGCGAATTGAATTGAAGGAATGTTTTTTTTTGTTGCTGTTACTGCATACACACGCACAGCTCGGCCGTGGTTGTTTGCCGGTAGATTGAAGGGATTGAATTAGAAGGATGTTTTTGTTGTTGCTTTTGCTACATTCACACGCACAGTGCTCGGTTCGCTGGCTGCCTGATGTTGGCCGGTATTTATTTCCATCCTTCTTCGTCTTGTGATGCGATAGGGAGGGACGTGAAAGCGTTTTTATTTTGTTTCTTTCAGACATACGCAATTCGGTTAACTTGGGAGATTAATGCCGGTGGGAGCAAATCGAATCAGCACCGATCGCGTTATCTTCTTGTACCAATGATGCTATGTAATTGACTACACGCCATTGGCACAGAGGCTGAATTTTGGGTGTAGTCATTATTTTTTGGGCAAACGGTAAGCACGGGAGTCACCCGTAGTAACTGTTCTCTGTTTTCCCATATGATGATAGCTGCGGTATATTCTTCAATTATTTTTTTTTACAATAACTTAAATCCAATCAAAATGTGCATACAATTAACTCATACTGTTTGTTTTTTCTCTCCAAATTTCAATCAACAGGTGAAAAATCTCATGAAAGCGCTAGGATTGGTGGAAAATGAGCCTCCACTTATCGATGTTATTGACAAATGCTGCCCACAGGTAAGTGCCTTTGAGTTTTGGCTTTCTCTCTGATTACTGATATGATTACGGGGCGGTAAAAAAAAAAAGAAAGTGCAGTAATGTGATTTTTTCATTGCTTATTTTGTGGCTTTAATCAAGTGTATAATAACTGTCATTGTTGAAACACGAGTGGTTTTAACTGTGTGACCACACCGTTGCCATGTAATTAGAGCGGTCGCATAATTAAACAAAATTATTCTTTCAAAGCTTCCGTCGACAGTTTGCTCCTCTTGAAGCTTTCAACGATTGTTCTATTGTGAGTCATATATCTCCGTTAGGAGAAAGAACAAAAGAACGAAATAACGAAAGACGAAAGAACGAAAGAACGAAAGAACGAAAGCACGAAAGAACGAAAGAACGAAAGAACGAAAGAACGAAAGAACGAAAGAACGAAAGAACGAAAGGACGAGACATGAATAAACGTATGTACGATTGAATGAAAATTTAAAATGAAAAAAGTTTTCAAAAATGAAATCACGTGCTGCAATTTTTTCTCTTTGAATTACTTTTCTGTTTTCAAGGTGGAAAAACTAATCGACGTTCATGAATTTAACAAAAAAAAAACTATTTATTTACATTGTGTGATTTTTTCCTTCCATTGACAGGTTCTGGAAAAGTGCCTCCATATGCTCCCGCAGGCTGACCGAACGGCCATGCTGAATGCCAACGTTATCGACCTTCAATGGATTGTGGACCGGAACAGTGGCATCTGGACAGTTGGTCACATCGAGGACTCTGCCAAAGCCTCAACCCTAACCCTGTGTCAATCGCAGTTTTCCGGACAACCATCCGATCCGTGGAGTGTTTGCCTGTTTGGGTTCATGGAACGGCAGCACGTCCTACAGCACTGTCCTTCAGCGGTGGCCCAAGCATGGCCAATATGCTACCAACGAGTAACAAGTTTGTTTAACGTGATTGATCCTACGTAAGTGTGTTCGACAATTTCCGGACAAACAGGATGGAATTTATGTGATGTTTATTCTACAACTTTTTTTTCTCTCCATCTATTCTATCGTTCAGTCCCGTTAGCGACAATCGGGCATCGTTGCTGCGAAGCTCGGCACCGCCGAAAAAACCTCCATCGGAGGCCCAGCGCGATAGTTTGGCGCACCTGTGGAAAAATCAGGTGGCATTAGCTATGCGGTTGGTCCCTCAAATGCCAAGCGTTGCCATAAGATGCGCCTCGCCAGATCTCAGCCTCAGGTAAGTTATTTGTGGCGATCCCCCATTAGATAGAGGCCAAAAAAGACCCTAGTCATGTGTGAATGTTGTAGAGTACCGTGCATTTTGGTTCTGTTATTTGTTTGCTATTATCCCTTGTTTTACGAGAGAATGTGTTTCAGTTTTTGTACATCCTTTTTTCGGTTGTTATGAATGAGCACCAATGCGAGAATCATTAGTGGCAAGCACAGTGTTGTCATTACCATTATTTTTTCACGTTTTTTAATTCATGGTGCGTTGGTTTTTATTTTCATCTCCTCAGTGTCTAATTAAACGTATGCGAATGTAACTTACTTGTACACAAAGGGACCCCACCAGGAAGTCATTATCATTATGCGCGGGTTCTCATCGCCACCATCTGAATTTCTTGAAGAAATCTAACGTTTTAAAAATATTTCAAAATAACTTTTGAGCAAATCGAAATAATGTCATAGAAAAGAAACCCGTTTGTATGCTCCGTTTGATTGGTATCTCCTTCTTTGTTCTTGAATTTTACATTTAGACAAAAGATTTATCTGAGCTTCATGTTAAACATAAGATAACGCAAATGGGTACAACAAGTTTCAAAAAATTTTTGGTGATATTTGTTACACTTTTGTTTATTTCAAAGATCATTTTATTTCAAAATCAGAGTTTATCTATATAGTGAGTGCTAATGTTTTGAAATAAAGTTCCAAAAGAGTAAAGAAGACTTTAGAAAAAAACAAAGCTATTCAGAGTCATCTAAATACTGCTAATCTATTGGGAGTTATATGTAGGTATGACTAAGCATTCCAGATTGCCTTCTTTTTAAAGAAAAAAAAGGAAAAAGTCCGGTCCAGCCCGATTGTCCAGATATCGAAAAAAATGCCCGGAATTTATCCAAAATCCAAGCCAAATCCAAAGCAAAACTGATTTTTTTTTACACAAAGTATGATTTTGAATCTTGTTTGATGGAAATACAAACGTGCAAACGTGCAAACATTTTTTAGAAATGTAAAATATGAATTGAACACCGTTGATGTGACTCGATAAAGAATATTTTTTCATGTGTTCATTTTTTACTTTTGCTGTTGAATTTTCATGGGAAAAGCCTGGATTTTTGTCTGATTTTTCCGCATATTGCCCGGTTTTTTTTACTGAAAATTATAAAATCGAATGCCCGGATTTTGCCGGCCCGATTACGCTCAGAAAAATTTCTGGAAAGCTTAAGAATGACGCATATGATAATTATAAATTTTCTAATTTTTTTTCAATTAAGGCCGGAACAAGTTTCAAATCCTCCTTTTGTCACTCGGAGTTGGAACATCGCGAGGGGAGGGGGGGGGATAGTAAAAAATAACGCAAAAAATTAATAAATTGGAATAAATGGCACGAAAGCTGACAAAAGAAGAAATTTTTATTTGTTCCGGCCTAATAGAAAGAGAAAAGTCAGAGACTGAGTATTTTTTTCTGGATTATTCGAATGAAAATTAGTATTTGACCACACCAAACCCGATAAAATACTTGATTTAAAAAAAAATCAGGTGCGTATATTTCCTTTGAACAAACAATATATAAGATGTGTAGCGCAGGGCTGGTAGCGAGTCACTTTTTAGTGACTTGGTCACTTTTTTTGGGTCAGTCACTAAAAAGTCACTTTTTTCATCATTTGGTCACTAAAGTCACTATTTTCCGAAAAATGGTCACTTTTATCACCAAAAGTCACTTTTTCACCGAAAATAAACCAATGAAAGAGTAATTGCGCGTGTTAATATTGACGGTAGTAACGGTAAATTACTTGATCAGTCAGAATTTTTTTTCGCCTCCGGCGGATTTTCGGCATGAATCACCTTTGGCTTGAGATATTTCGAACTACGACATTATTTGACGTTCATGAATTGAAACTAACTTTGATTGTAGATTTTAATTTTTAGTTCAATCAACCTTTTGTATTGGAACTCAAAACTTGATATACAAAAACCCCTATCTCGTCTTTATAATGGATTTTTATTAAGAAGTGTAACTAAGATTGAGATTGAAACGAACCATTTTTTTTATAAAAAAAAATCTTTTATGTCATAACAAATGTTATGTTGATATGAAATTTTCAAAAAAAATTAATTTCATACTCAATTTTATTTCGTGTTTTTGTTCTTCTAAAAACTTAAAAAAAGGTTTTAAAAATTTACACAAAGCCACAAAATTTACATTTTTCGTAGGTGCAATGAATTTAAACGGTAATTTCAACTAATTTGGATTCCCCGAATCTAAATATGTATGCAATATTTCTATCAGCTTTTGTTATTGAAATTACTTTTGAAAATAATTGAAAATCTTTAGAGAAGTTTCTGCACTTTTTTTTTTTACAAAAACTCAAATCAAAAACATATTATTTAAAATTAAAAGTTTTATATGAACTGATGAGCTTTAAATAGAATCAAGTTTTTTTTACACTTTCTGCTGTGATGTCAAAAATACTTGTAATGACATTTTTCCATAATCAGTTATCTATAAATGTTTGATTTTACTAGTAATAAACTCTTTATCACCAAAACTGAATGTGTTCAGCCGAATTTGACAAAATTTCTAGTTTAGGACACAATTTACCAAATCAATAATTTAAAAAAATAAGCACCAAAATGGTTATAGTGAAACATGTTTATTGAAAAAACTCTTCCTGAAATGTTTTTAAAAACTAATCTTTTTTTATTTCCATATTGCTTTTTCAATTTTCAAGTAAATTTACCGATTTTATTGTACAGTTTTTCTTCAATTTTCCGATTCGGATTCCAATTTTTTTTAATCAAACATTTTAAATTTTTAAGACATATTTTTTAACAATTGTTTCCTTGTTTTTGAATTCTGAATTTTCGTATTCTTCAACCATAAGCCTTTAACTCCAAATTTTTAATAATAAAACATAATTTCAACCTTCTGTTCTTTCAGGACCCAATATTTAAATCAAAAGAGACAAAATACTCAGAGCTTGTAATTTAAAGCTTAAAAACCAGCGATTGAAAATTTAAAAACTTTTTATTAATATTTTTTATATGAAATCATGTTTTTTGGACCGATCATGATATTTAAATTAATCTAAAAAGTTTGAAAAATTGTTCTAAGTAGCAACTTTAAAAATGAATTTAAATACGCAGTGGTAACTAACTTTTTATTTGATTTGTGCTTTCAATATTAATATCAAAAGTTTTGAACTCATTATTTTTAATTTTTCATCAGTTTTTATCAATCACGTAATTACTCATTTTCTAACATTTCTTTGTCAGTGTAGTTGAACATGAAGTTATTATTTAAGCTTAAAAAATGAAATTTTGATAACTGGAGGATTTTACTTTATTAAAGGTTTTATGTGTGGCTTATACTGGAACTTTAAAATAATAATAAATATATTCTTCTTTTTATGAAATTAAATTAAACCATCGAACATTGATAAATTCTGTTAAAAATTCATTTCTTATTCAGTAATCGGTAATTCACATTTTAAATCGTGATTAATTACACTAGTTTACAAAATTTAAGAAAAATCGTGAACTTGATTAACTGACCATTATTTTAAATGTAAAATCGGGCGCTGAATCCGAAAATGAAATTTAAAAAAATCTCAGTAGAACCGTTTTTGAGTTATGCTCCAAATTTGAAATTTCGGAAAAATTAAAAAAGTTCTTGTACTTAGATTGAAATATCTCGGACGGCACAACAGTAATTTGAAATCCCTCTTTTGAATATTGAAGGTGAATAAATTTTCTATCGATCATCTGAACACTGTTTTTGCGTTTGACCAACAGTATTGTTGATATTAGTGACTTTATGAGAAAAAAAATTATAAAAAACGCATTATTTTAGAGAAAATTTTGTTTCAACGAAAGTTTCAGACTCAATAGTAGCATTCAAAAAATCTGATTTTCTTTTGCCCTTGAATGTCAATTCAAAACAAATATTTCAAGTGGTTGTTTATCAAAATCGGTTGAAAATTGAAGAAGTTATGGCTACTTTACCATAACTGTAATTTTTGCAGTTTTTAATAATTTAACGAACCGCAGTACACTTATAATAGTATAGGAAGAATAACACATGGTAAATCTCACTCGCTGTAAGTCAAAATTATTTATTAGCTTACCAGAAGGTCACATGCCAAGTTCCAGGAAGATCTGACCATAGGGCGGGGTTGTTTGAGTCTCAAGCGTGAATAAAATTTTAAGGTTTTCTGTCCGGGAGGAACAAAAAATACTGGTTTTTCATCAATAACTTCTTTCATCACTAGCCGATTGTTTTTAATGGTTAATTTTTTTAAAGCCTAAGTTGAGACAAATATTTCACCCGAAGACTGCAACACGATTGGACTTGAAGTAAAAAAGTTATAGCAGTTCGAAGGCCGCAAATTTTGTCCAACACGCAATGAGTACTTTTTACGCATTGCGTTTTATACGAGAATTTTCGACCAAAATACAATCTTTGAACCGCAATAACTTTTCTGTTTCAAATCCAATCGAGTTACAGTATTCTGGTGAAGTATTTGTCTCAACTTAGGCTTTAAGAAAATCAACCATAAAAAACAATCAGCTAGTGATGAAAGAAGTTATTGATGAAAAACCAGTATTTTTCGTTCCTTCCGGGCAAAATACCTCAACATTTTATTCACGTTTGAGACTCAAACAACCCCTCCCTATGGTCAGATCTTCCTGGAACTTGGCATGTGACCTTCTGGTAAGCTAATAAATAATTTTGACCTACAGCGAGTGAGATTTACCATGTGTTATTCTTCCTATACTATTATAAGTGTACTGCGGTTCGTTAAATTATTAAAAACTGCAAAAATTACAGTTATGGTAAAGTAGCCATAACTTCTTCAATTTTCAACCGATTTTGATAAACAACCACTTGAAATATTTGTTTTAAATTGACATTCAAGGGCAAAAGAAAATCAGATTTTTTGAATGCTACTATTGAGTCTGAAAGTTTCGTTGAAACAAAATTTTCTCTAAAATAATGCGTTTTTTATAATTTTTTTTCTCATAAAGTCACTAATATCAACAATACTGTTGGTCAAACGCAAAAGCAGTGTTCAGATGATCGATAGAAAATTTATTCACCTTCAATATGCAAAATAGGGATTTCAAATTACTGTTATGCCGTCCGAGATATTTTAATCTTAGTGCAAAAACTTTTTTAATTTTTCCGAAATTTAATATTTGGAGCATAACTCAAAAACGGTTCTACTGAGATTTTTTTGAATTTCATTTTCGGATTCAGCGCCCGATTTCACATTAGAAATGACCTTCAGTTTACTGAGTTCAAAAATGCTGTAAACTAGTGTTATTTTTTGTTGAAATCAAAAAATTACAGCAGAATTTCTCACTAAACTTCCAGTTGAAAATGAGGAAAAGAATTACAGCAAATTTAGATGAATAAACATTAAAAATTATTATCATTGTCCTAACATCTATTCATGGCAAGTTTTGTACAAGATTGGACATTTATTTTAGAATTCAGATTTTTTAAATTTTAAATTTGCTAAGAAATTCTTTTGCAACTAATTTATTTCTTACTTTCTTGACTTATCGAAAATTTGAAACATTCATTGTAATATGTTTCCAAGATTTTGTTTATCAGTCATTTTTTTAGTTTGTGTGTTAAACGGTTAAACGGTGTAAGAAAACCCTTTCCTTTTCAATTTTTTATTTTTGGTATTGTTATTATTTTTATCTTAATTTCAATTTCGAAACCCATCCCCCCATGGACGGGTCCTTCGCACGGGCTGATTTGGGCACATTTTTTGTACTTCAAAGTTACTTTTTTCGTTCTACATAGTCACAATTTGGTCCCTTTTTTCGGTCGTCAAAGCCACTATTTGGTCACCTTTTTTTCAAACTTTGGTCACTAAAGTCACTACTTTTTCATTGTCAAACCGCTACCAGCCCTGCGCTAAGGAGCATTTCAGTATATTGCTTTTGTGCTCTTTAATAACTATTCGGGGGTTTATTGCATACTCAACGGCGCTTGTTGAGCTCACTGCAAATTACGATTCAAATATGCCTTAATAAATAATAAATACCACTTGTTAAAGTGAGGTATTGAAAGTCTTTGTAAGTTTTATTTCTTTCATATTTCTTGTATACGATGTGGTAAAAACCCTACATATAATGAAACAAAATCCAGTTTTTCGTCAAAAATTTGGTTTCCTTCGGCCGATTTCTTTCGAATACGGTTTTTCTTAAAGCCTAAACTATGACAAATATTTCATCCGAAAACTGCATTTCGGTAAGAGCTAGGATAAAAATGTTATTGGGTTTCATAAATGGACTAATGGGCTAAAAATGTATAAAAGATTAGATCTCACCAAATAAGTCGACCTCTTAAAAGGACACATCTTCGGATCCGCGCATTGTAAGTTTGATTTTCGTTAAAGGATTGCTGGCAGGGACATCGAACTTATTCCGATCGGACTTTTGGATTATGTTCTCCTTCGCGGTTGTCCTCGTTAACCGGATTTGATTTCAAATTTCATTTTTCACTATGTTTACAAAAAGAAGCAGTGCTTCAGGATAACTATCATTGGTACGTTGGCTCATCTGGCCATTCGATTGAAGTTACAGTTACATTATTTTTTAGATAAAAATATTAGCGAAATAGTGAAAAAAAAAAATCACCGACGGAGCATAAAAAACACGTCTGCTGCCTGCTAGTCATGGCATACTTCCCTACTTTTTTTTACACACGTCTATTGAGATTTGATGAATTTTGACAAATAAATTCTTCTGGCAATCACCTGCAGCTTACTCAAAAAATTATTCTTAATGGAATCTAGAAACTTAGAAAGACATAAGCGGAGAGAAGATAAATATATCATTAGAAAACTGGAAAAATAATTTCCTATAGCCCAATTTTCTGAAACAGAATAACTATGATACGGTCAAAATTTGGTCAAGGGAAAACGTGTAAATCGGTGAAATCGTTTTTTAAAAATAAAAAATTGAATTTCTTTTTCAAGTTTAATTTTTATACTAATTTCAGGAAAAATATTCAGTTAGGCTTCCGCTTTTCCAAATCCGAATTGCCGGGCCTTACGTTTAACCCCTGCCATCAGATTTTGTACAGCCACCTTGTTCACCTTCTTCGCCGCAGAAAGCCAGTTTGCCTTGAACTGCGGCTCGTCCATAGCAGTTTGTGTGGTCCGCTTGACAATAGCCCAGTATTTCTCAATTGGGCGGAGCTCTGGCATGTTGGGAGGGTTCTTGTCCTTGGGAACCACCTGCACGTTGTTGGCGGCGTACCACTCCATGGCCTTTTTACCGTAATGGCAAGATGCCAAATCCGGCCAAAACAGTACGGAACAACCGTGTTTCTTCAGGAAAAGCAACAGACGTTTATTCGAACACTCTTTCACGTAAATTTCTTGGTTGACAGTCCCGGAAGCTATGAAAATGCTGCTTTTCAAGCCACAGGTACAGATGGCTTGCCAAACCAGATATTTCTTCGCGAGCTTTGACAGTTTCATGTGCTTGAAAATATCTGCTACCTTTCCCCTTCCTTTTACTGTATAAAACTCTTGTCCCTGAAGCTGCTTGTAGTCGGCTTTGACGTAGGTTTCGTCGTCCATTACCACGCAGTCAAACTTCGTCAGCATCGTCGTGTACAGTCTCCGGGATCGCGCTTTGTCCGTCGTTTTTTGTTTATCAACGCGATTTGGAGTCACTACCTTCTTGTTAGTCGATAGTCCGGCTCGTTTTTTTGGCTCGATGCACGGTTGTAGACGATACACCTAGCTTATTTGCGGCATCTCGAAGAAAGAGGTTAGGGTTTCGCTTGAAACTACCGGCAACTCTCTTTGTCGTCTCAGCGGCTTTCGGTTTTCAATTTCCCCCGATCCAGACTTCCTGGCTGTCGACAAACGTTCCCCAAACACTTTAATGACATTTGTAACGGTTGATTTGGCAACTTTTAGCGATTTTGCCAGCTTTGTGTGCGAGTAGCTCGAATTTTCGCGATTCGCGAGCAAAATTTTTATACGCTGCTCTTCTTCCTTGGACGGCATTTTGACAACTGAAGAGTGAATTCCAAAATCAAAATAGGAGCAACATTCTACACACACACACCTTCAAAATGAGGGGTGTTCAGGTTTTTTAAATGCAAAATTGAAAGAAATACGTCAAGATGATATTGACCAAATTTTGAACGTATCACCCTTTAATAGGCGGTATAAAATGTTATTTCTCTCAAAATCAAATAACGCTTTTCATCGTCATTTACTTGACTTTTTTAACTTTTCTATTGATTTGAGACGATCAAGACTTGATTGAGACATACCTCCCACTATCCACTGTCCTCTACCAGTCCCAGAACTCTGTTTTTTTTTATATAAAGGACATTCATCATAATAATATTTTTAACAAATTCAACGATTCAAAGTTTCATACAAATTATAGCTTAGGTTTTGTGATAAACTTTAAATTCCAAAAACGAACCGAGCGACCAATCACGCGAAATCACTTATTTATTAAAGAATACAGTGTGTGATTGTCGTTTCCAGTTGAACAATTCTCGTTACTTTTTTTTTTTTTGGAAAAATGTATGGAAAAAATGCTGATACGAAATAGATCATGATACAAATCATTTGGCTATGAAAAGTGGCGTTGTGCTGGGCTGGTGTTGGTTTATTGTTTAAGCTTATAAAAGCTGCTCAAGGATTCGAGTGGTGTTTTAGGACCTTTATGTTGAACACTGTTTAGAAGAGGATTTTTTACGAATGTATTGTATTGGAGAACGTGCACTTACATTTGTAAATTTATACTTATAGTTATCATCATTCATGCTATAATAGATCCATCGGCTAACCACATACTGCTCTAGTTTGTTCTCTCTAGGAGATTTATTTTCATCAATAGTTATGGTTTATTGCTATTATTTGTAATTGAACTCAGCTCCACATATTAATATTTGTAAATAATATTTTAATTATGTTCACGGATCATTGTTTGCGCTACGATTTAAACCCGTTTATTTGAACTTTCATTTGTTTTTCTGATTCTTCAATAGTTATGTTTTATTAGAATTTAAGTTTTTAATCAATAAATTAATTTTGATTCTCTTTTTCTTCCTTTTTTATTGTGACTGCGCGCCTTAACGACATTAACTTTCGGGCTTAAATATAAAAAAAAAAAAACAAATAATTCAATGCTCCAACGACCAAACTATCTAACACGATGTACACAATAAACCACGTTGTCTTCTTGTCGTTCTGTTGCCACGAAACGTAAAAATCAACCAAAATAAAAATCCATAATCAATGAACAACAACAACGACAACAAACGAAAATGCTAAAAACCTCATCAATGAACAACCAAAACCCACAACAACCAACTACAACTACAACTATGTAACAACCCACAACAACCAACCACCAACCTCTATGTATGTACGAAAACCAACGACAACTTCAATTTCAATCTGAAAGTCTGCATGATCAATCGGATTCCCGCTCGTTGTCCGATTCGTTGGACAACATCCCGTCATCGGTGTTCGGACCGGAAGGAATTGTGACACGTTTCACCCTACCTCTATCCTATGGCCGCAAAGACGCCAGACATAAACGACAAGGGTAATTTTACGGAAGTAGTGGATTTCTTTTCAGTTTTTTTCCTTTTCTGTTGATTTTCCCTTTTGTGTTTCAGTCACCGACACATCCCGTAGTATTTCCGGTTCGGTTCCGGTATTCTCTAAGGTTTCTAGTTAGGTTTTTAATTTTCAGATTTTTTTATTTAAAGGTGTATGGTGTTGTACCCATAGGGTGCACATTTGCTAGAACGAATATTCATAGAACTGTCTTTTTCAATAAAAGCATGAAATTATTTGATTCTGAAAAATATAGTACAAAATAGATTAAGATAGAAATAAGAGTTGCCAAAAGCTCATTTGATGTGTGAGAAGTTTCCGTCTTTGCAAAAATACAACAACAAAATTCTAATATTCTTGTCACTTTTGCGAATAACTTTTGAGTGCATGGATGGAAATTGATAAAATTTTCAGGGAAGCTACCTAGTAATGCATTGTGAACGTGTAAAAAATTTGGTGACAATCTGTCAAGTGGTTTTTCAGATAGCGTCCAATACTGAAGTTCATCGACAAATTTTTTTGGGCACGATCGAGAAAAAACCATAAAAGTATCAGTGTGAGACCTAAAAACAGCTCAAAATCAACTATTCGACCAAAGTTCACATGGTAAATCGTTTAAGTATTCCTAGCGGATCCAATAGTGAGCAAAAATTTGAGAAAAAGTGAAGAGGATTGATTTTATGATTCCATGAGGGTTCTCGCAAGATCAATCCGAAAATATGAAAAAAGAAAGTGATAAAAAAAGTCAATTTTTTTTCTGGCTGGTTCGTCTAGCTGACTTTTAAATAGGTATGGCTTCATTTCTACAAGGTAGAAAAGCTACCCACTTGTAAAATAAACAAAAAACGGTGGTCAAATCGTGCGCAAAATATTTGAACTGCTTGTGGGGAAATATTTTGAAAAATTTGGTAATGGACAGCAAAAGGAACTCTTTAGAGGTCACCTGGCAGGTTTCCAACCAGAAATTTTTCATATACAAACCTTGCCTGTATTTCCCGAAAATAAACAAGGAGAAAAAGAAATGAAAATTTCAATGTCTAGTACTTGAGAAGGCTAACGATCTGTAGAAACTCTAAATTACTCATTCTTTCATTACGATTGGCACGGCGAATGGCTAAAAATACAAAAAAGACTACCTTCAAATGTGACCGTTTTACCTGCAAAGCACTTCGATAGGTTCCACAAAGTTTATATTCTTTTTAAGATGGATCTGGAATCTTGCAATTACGCAAAAACGGTGGTGAAGTGATAAAAATTCAAATATGTTGTTTTTTGCGAAGGGGGACAATCGGGGACAAAAATAGTCTTAAATTAAAAAAAGGGTGATTCATAGTATGCATTAAAGATGGCGCACGTGTTGCCCAAAAATTCGTGTCGAAAAATTTCTTAATTGGACGCTATCTCAAAAACCACTTGACAGAACATCACAAAAATTTGTCCATGTAAAAATAACATTAACAGGTAAATTCGCCTAAAATTTCATCAATTTACATCCATTCATTCTAAAGTTATTCACAAAACAAAGTGTTGCATTTTTTTCGAATACACTCCTTAGACTCCTGCTATTGAAACTGAAGTTTTTACTGCACGTTAAGGTTTGTATGGGAAAATTTCGGTTTGCAAAGGAAATTTTTTGTTTTGCAACTTTGTCCAATACCGTGTTTTCGTATTTCTTCAGATAACCGAGTTATAACATGTTGAATAGGCGAATGTCTTTTGACATTGAAGGCAATTCAATTAAAGCCGCAACACTGAGATTTGAAGGAAAACATCTGTGAGCGAGCAATAAGACATATTTCCATTCAACAGGTTATAACTCGGTTATCTGAAAAGATACAATAATCCGAGTTTGAAGTTGTTCAGCTAAAATTTCTTTTATATGGTTTTTAAGCTGGTCCAAAAACGATTAGACGGCTTGGTTCCAGAGTTTAAAAAAATCTTAAGATCGTTTTTCAAAAAAAAAATTTCCCATCCCATATCAGAATGCTTCTCGATCGCGCTTGGAGTAGTATTATCCCAGTTGGAAAATGATACCCGAATTTTTTTTCGATTTTTGCATTCCATACCAGAACGCACTTCGATCTCTGTTGGAATAGTATCACCCCGTTAGAAAAAGGAAAAAAATCCGTCAGTTCAGAAACCATTAACAGACCAAACGGGTTGTAAAGCTAGATTTTTTTCCAACAAAATTTTTATGTCAAATCAGATTTTCATGACCAACTGTTGTTTGCCAATGTTGACGATAGATTAAGTTTGGAAGACAAGATTTGAGAAGAATTTTTTGAGAAGCATTTTTATTTTATATTTATACCAGTTTTCAACAATAGCAAACATTATTAAAACTTTTAACTTTTCATGATTAAAAAATTCAAAGAGCAACTTTCGCTAAAGGTTTTAAAGCCATGTTTTATACTTTTCGAGATAGGCGTTTGTTTGGAAAATATTTCATTTCAGATATAATTGGTATTGCTAGATAATAAATGTCAGGAGTAACATATTTGAGTTTATTTATTCATTCCAAAACATGCTTACCCACAGACAGGTGCCCATAATAAGAAGAACTGCATTGAATTGGATTCTTAGGTCTCATTTCTTCACATTTTGTGTTCTATACCATTGCAGATTACGTTGACAAAATAAACAAAAAATCAAAGATTTTTTTCACAGAATTTAGAGCAAAATCACAGAATTCAAGAATTTATTTTGACGAAAACACAGATTTTTTTCGGCAACCTTGTTGTTGATCCTATGCAGCGAATTTCCAATGATCGATGGCAAATAAGCCTAAAGCGCGTGAGATCCATCATAGGTTTTCATAGTTTTGTTGATCATTAATTCACAAATATATAAAGCTTAAATTGCAATTTAAGGCTGTGAATTCAAGCCACCCATATTTTAGTGTACGGATTGAAACAGAAATTGAATCATATCGAATGTTAATTTCGACATTTAGTATTTCTATAAATAAACAAATTATAAAATAATAAAATTAAATAGATGTACATGAGTAGGGGAGGGCATAACGAGCACCCGGGGCATAGTAAGCACTCCTCTTTTCGACGAAATTTCGAATTTTTTCAAATAAATTTTCATGAGGAACAGCTTTGTAAATCCTATAGTATTAATTTTTTAGCAAAAAAGAAATCTCCTTATCATTTTTACCGAAATATTAAAAAAACCAACTAGGTTCTCAAGTGACGAAAATATTATAATTTTTGAGCATCGGAAAATAAGCTCTTATGATTGTTAAATCATCTTGATCTATAAGATACGCACTGCAACATAAAGTACACATTGTTCCTCAATTTTCACCATCATTAAATTTTTCATTTCAAAACGCGTTTTTACTTTAACTTGTTGAGTCGGAGCGTATAAAGCATCATTGATCGAGGCACGATGAGCATTTTCTGCCTTAGAATCTAGCAGTGAATTTCACTCGATGAAGTCAACTGAATTTTATAGCCACAGCTTGACTTGTTTCATCTGACGATTTGGCCTATTGGTTAGGTGTCGGAGAGGTTATCAGAAGATTCCTAGTCAAGGCGATTTTTTCTATTTACCAATGTATGATTTAGTTATTGCTTGTTTGATGGATCTACGACTCACCGTTTAGTTAAAAATGCATCTATCATGAATGGTGAATAAAAAAAAATCACCTCGACCAGGAATCAAATTCGAGTATTCTGATTACCTCTACGACACCTAACCAATAGGCCAAACCGTCAGATAAAACAAGTTAAGCTGTAACTCTATAATTCAGTTGACTTCATTGAGTTAAATTCGCTGCTAGATTCTACAGCAGAAAATGCTCATCGTGCCCCGATTAATGATGCTTATACTGCCTCAGAGGGGGTTCTCATTATGCCCCAACAGTGACAGACTTCCAGCTTTTTGAAGAAAAATTTAAAATGCATTTTTAAACGTTTGCATCTACCTTTTAAAGTTTAGCCAGCTAGGAACACAAATCAATTAATTAGCTCACACATTAAAGCTGTTTTCTATGGTTAAATAAGCGACCTTCTTAATGTGGCCATTATGCCCTTATCTCCCCTACACGAGGCCGTGCGAACGCCTTAGGGCTTTTATTCCCCCCATGGAGAGTTCCCAAGCAAAATTTTCACCGTAGTAACAAAAAATCACTTGATCTTAAAAGGTGATTCAAACTAAGTGTTAACAAGCAAGTCAAAAAAAATCTTGCCTCCGGCGGAATTTCATCTGCAATTAAATTAGACTTGAGACATTTCATTGATGCTATACACTCAGGCAAATTCTTATTATAATTTTTATAAGATGCATCTTATGAACCGCTTTTTAGAGTGTAAAATAATATTTCATAAGAGTCTTATGAAATTCTTTCAATTTTCATACGATGTTCTTATGAAAAATAGAAGAAACGGCGTTGTGAAAAAATAATGAACACATTCATTCATAGCATCAGTTTTTTTTTCATCATCTAACAGTACGAAGCAATCGCCAGTTCATAGTTATTATAGTTTCCCTTCAATATTAAATGTTATTGTTATCTCCGGAATGGTAAGTTCGATTTGATGTTTTTGGTGTGAACGTTTAATATATTAGTAAACTAAAATACATTATTTGTTTACTTTTCAGCAAGCTGATCGACAAAAAACGAAAGGTCGAAGATTAAGATGCGGCCAAAAATAATTTGATGGAGCCGTCTGTTGATGCGCTGCTGATGATGACCATGAATGATTCAATTTTAAACAAATTTGGCAAACAATAAAGTGAATGTTTTCAGCATGAAATATCTAGAATTTTTCTTATTAGAAAGTGATTTACTGTTTCCATAAGAATCTCTTATGAAAAGCAAACACCTCTCATTGAAGTAGGCGTTCATCTTCAGAATTCATTCGCGTCATAAGACAATCTTATGAATTTCATTAATTTTTCTTATGGCGCCACTTCATAAGAGAATCTTATGGCATACATAATAGTATTTTTCTGAGTGTATGACGTTGTATTGAAATTCTTTACTTAAATTACAATAAACCCAGCCTTGTCATAAGAATGAGTTCTATTAGAAAGTGTAACTTAAGTTAAGTTAAGAGTTTGAATAAATTAATCGAATATTTATTTTATACATCAACAAATAAGAGGCCATGTAACAGGTGTTTACCAATTACGATGGTCATCAGAATTAGCGAAACATAAATCTGAAAATTTTATTATTAAAAATTTTGGTTTACAAAAATACGTCTCATTACAAATATTATGCTGATATAAAATATTTTCCAAAAAAACAATTTCACCAAGTTTTGATGACATTCTTCCGAGGTTCGCACAATTGAAAGCTCATTTTGACTAATTTGCTATTGAATTAATTTCTGAAAATAAATTTAAACCAATTA
The DNA here is from genome assembly GCF_029784155.1 of Uranotaenia lowii. Lineage (NCBI taxonomy): Eukaryota > Metazoa > Arthropoda > Insecta > Diptera > Culicidae > Uranotaenia > Uranotaenia lowii. The sequence goes on along the minus strand of NC_073693.1, from coordinate 161,065,814 downwards.
AGAAAATTCTGCAATTTTTTTTTAAAAGAAATCCAAACAAAAACATCGAATTTAAAATAAATGTCTTAAATCAATTAGCTTCTCTCAAGACTTTGAAATTTGGTAATTTTGTTTTCTATTTGTAAACTTTTCTTCATTTTAAGAATTTTAAAAGAAGTATCAAACCAAATTAAATTTTAAATAATTTTCAAAGCATAAATCTAACGGTTTTGCAGGTTTCAACAAATTTAATAACGGAAATCCATTTTTTTTTATTAAGTTTCTGCATAGATGTCAGAAATACTTGTAATGATATCTTTCCAAATTTGTAAAAACTGTAGAATTGTATCAGCAAAATATTATTCCTTGGTTGAGTAAAATATTTTTTTTTTCAATGTAGATTTGTTAATTATTCTATTATAAATAATAGATTTAACTTAAAACTTAAACATTTTAAAATTTTTCAACTTCATTCCACCAAAACTGAAGGCGATAGACCAAATTTAACAAAAGATACCAAATCAATCATTAAAACATTGACGTTAGACGCGTTTATTGAGAAAAATACTTCTTAAATGTTTAAACAGTTATCTTTTCCATCTTCCATTTATTTTGTTTCAATTTTCAAATAAATTCACCGAATTTTATTGTGCAGTTTTTTTTACCAAATTTTAGGGTCAAGCTATTTTAATGTTTGGAATTTTTTTTTAAAGTTTGTCTTTGCTTTTCAATTCAAAATTTTTGTGTTCTGAAAACATAAGCCTTTGAATCGAAAATTTTGAAAAAAAAAACATAGTTTCTACCTTCTGTTCTTTCCAGGACCCAATATTTCAAATGAAAGTGACAAAATCTTCAGAGCTTAAAATATTAATCTTCTAAATCTGCGATTGATAGTTTATAAAATCTTCATAATGTTTTTGGAATCGATCGTAATTTTTGAATTTGTTTTTAAAAAATTCTAAAAATGATTCGAAATAGTTACTTTAAAGCTAAATCTTAACTCGTAACATAATGCTTTCAATTTTTCCAACAAAATTGTAATTCTTATTGCCGACCCATCGGCGAAACCAGAACAGTTTGTTTTGGTTCCGCATGCTTTGAGTCAATTCGCAATTGAAACAATAGCGGTGATGATTGATGATGACAGCTGATGATGGTAAACACGGTACAAATGTTTACATCATCACACTGTGAAGCCAAACAACTCAATTTAGGTTCGTGGTAACTCGCCAGTGTTGTCAGATATTCTGAGTGGCTAGCTCAGAATATCACACGAAAATAAGAAAACTAATAAGTGAGGATATCACTTCAGTGAATAATGTGAATAGCTATCGCTTATGTTATAAGTAGTTATTTAAGGACTTGACGAACAAAACGAATAAAGATTAACTCTATTCCACCACTGAAACCTGCGTTTTCAACAGTATTGTTATTATTTTCAGCTTAATTTGAATTTTGAAACCCCCCCACCCCCCCCATGGACGGGTTCTTCGCACGGGCCTGCCCCTACATGTTAAGAAAAAAATTAAATGAATTGAGCTCATTATAAATTTCTTATTGTGCTTCGCTTATGATCCTTCTAGTCTTCTGTATTAAATTTTAATTTCTAAACTACCCAGCCAACATGAAATCGTAAAAGAAATCATCGTCAAACTCTTATATGAGTGCAACTCAAATCGAATTCGTAAATGTGTACACTTATCATTCGACCCTATCGTATATTCGTCGTAGTAGATGTTAAAACCAAATGAAATACGATTTAGTTACGATGTGTTGAATGAAGTCGTATTTAGTACGACCGATGTCAAATGAAATCTCATAACAATCGTGTAAGATTTCTCAAGTTGCATTTTAATCGTTCATAAATTCCTTTGGTATCGAAATCGCAATCGACTACAGATATAATCCAAAAGAATCTCACATAAGCTTCGTTCATCATCACTTTTGTTAAATGTAAACGATCATCGCATAAAGGGACAAATCAAGGTCTTTTAGTGTCACGTAATAAGTAACGACGTTTGGCCGTGCAATCATCATCACATAAAATGATTATAATTTGTTTCTTTTGTTTTCGACTTTTTCGTGCGGTTGTTCGTGGCGGGTATCGATGATTTGGACCATGCAAATCATTTTCATCTAAAAGATACCATCAGTTTTATATGGGGCTGGTATGTGCCGATACAATCAACCAGCTGACAGAAATATTGACAGGTAATTTGATTAAATATTTAAGGAGATTTAAAAAAGTAAATGACAGCTTTTTTTCAGAACTCGAGATGACCAAACAAAAGATTCATCGGGAGCTACAGGTTGCTCCATTCGGAATAACTACTTGTCCGAGGAAGCTTCGAAGGAACCGGCGGTGTAAAACGGGGAAAGTTACAACATGTTCATCTACGACAAATATGTAAGTTCATTAGAATAAAAATGAATGAATTCCTAAACTGTTTTTGAATTTGTTTTTTTTTCCAAAAATCATCAGCCATTTGTATACTTTTTGTAGAATCGTATTTTATTCGCAGTATTACACATAACACGCTACATACAGAGGTTCGCCGAATCGTTTTATCGTTCACATCGTACAAGATTATAAAAAAACCTCGTGTAAAGTGGGGTATAAAACACGAACTGATTGTCGAATTGCTTCACATCGTACGTACGTCTATGTCGACACAAATCATCGTACATGACGTTAGAAAAAAGCATATACCTACCAAAAGTGGAGGCAATATACGTACATGTTTTCGTTATTTTTTGGTTTACGACATCAACAACATCATATGTGATGTCATTTACGATGTTAGAAATACTTTGGTACTTTATGTCGCATTGGCGTCGTTTTGTACGTTACATTAAAGGATTCGATTCATGCGCATTTACGATGATGGGAGGATTGACAGTTCCATCCACACTTTATGCGATGTGTGTTTTACCCTTTTACGACTTGAAGCGATGTGATGATAAATTGGCGATTTAAGTCACCCTTAATGCGAGGTGTGTTGAACTCTTGTACGACTTGAAGCAATCTGACGATGAATTGGCGATCTAAGTCACCCTTTATGCGAGGTGTGCCGAACTCTTGTACGACTTGAACCAATCTGTCGATGGATTGGCGATTTAAGTCACCCTTTACCCTACTCTTGTATGACTCGAAGCAATCTGACGATGGAATGTCGATCTATGTCACCCTTTATGCGAGATGTGTTGCAGTCTTATACGATGTTCAGAGATTTTAACATCGATTGACAACTTAAGTCACATTTTATAAGATGTGTGTTGTAAGCTTGTACGATATGATGCAATTTGACATTTGATGGACTCTTTAAACGATATTTTATGTGAGTTGGGATGTACTCATGTACGATTTGTATCATAAAACGATTTTGCGGACCATTTTATGTAGCATGTTATGTGTAATATTGTGATTGAAATACAACGCTAGGAAGAAATAAAATTAATAAATGATTTTAACTGATTTTTATAATAACTAACATTGAAATGCACTACATATATTTTCGTAGGTACCGCAACCGGGCATTGTCCCGCTCGCTACTTTCCTAACTGCCACCGCCTCCATGCCTCCCTCAGGATCTTTGACGACTCTTTCTTCTGGGTTTACAGCGGAAATTGCCGGGCCACCATTCTGTCCGTGAACAATCCTTGATAATCGTAGTATGCACATGCAAATCGCCGGGTAATTATTCGGCGGGTTTTTTAATCTGAGTCTAGTGGGGAGAGTAATCCTGTTATTTTAACGTTGTTTTTCCAAAACCTACCTTTATTATTTTTTTTCATCCGATTGCTTGTTTGCTTTAGTTGTCAACTTTCACAAAGTTCAAATGATGACACAAAATTGCAAGCACGATTGCAAAATTGCACATCCACTGAACACGATTTATCACGATGAAGTTTTAATATCATGATGAGATGTGAGCGAACGCTAAGTATCTGTTAATACGAATCTGATTTGATCGCATAAAATATATTTATATCGTGGGTAAAGTGACCGGTTATACGATTATAATTATACTTGTTATAATATTTGTAGCTATATTGAAAAGACACGGTGTTAATTTGCCTACTAATGTGACATTCTAGTAAACATGCAACGTGATACGAAAGACGATGCTTACGTAGTATTCTTTACGAATTTATTCGAAGTCATTTACGATTTCGATTCAAAGGAATTTGTGTACCAATAAAATGCTTCTTAAGAAATCTTATGCGATCGTTATAAGATTTCATTTGACATCGGCGGAACTAAATACGACTTCATCCAACATATCGTAACTGAGTCGTATTTCATTGGGAAGTTGCATCTTCTACGATGAATAGACGATATGGTCAAATGGTAAGTGTACATATTTACGATTCCGATTTGAGTTGCATCTATATACGAGTTCGACGATGATTTCTTTTACGATTTCATGTTGGCTGGGTTATACACAATTTCATGAAATGAATGTTTTATGTACTAGATTCCAAAGACAATGTAAAAGACCTTTTTTTTATATATTGTGTGTTTGAAAAGTCTTATCCCATTTATGCAGGAAATCTCAATTTTCCTCAACAAGTACTAAACTTAACCAATTAAAAAGCAATTAGATTTTATGTAGTCGGTATACCAATTACAAGAATGGAAGAACTTAGCTTTGTTCCGTATTCCGATGTCTTTTCCGATGACCTTGAAAACATTTTTGCATGGTAAAATTTTCAAAATGTAAAAATTTCTACCACTTTTTCCCAACACTTTACGCACTTTACGATGTCAGTTGAATTGTTTTTTTTTCAATTCCCAAATATATATTCCTTTTTCGCATTTAAAGATACGCAGCTAGAATCTTCGACAAAGTTGTTCAAAAGGCAATTTACTTGACAGAATTTATAAATTGGCTGAAAACAAATTATTTAATTTTTCCATGCGAACCGAATAGTTCAGATTTGTTCATGTGAACGTTAGGTACTTTGAAATTCTGCAAAAAATCATGAAAAAGTTTCGAACGAAAATGAAGTTTTTAAGACCTCCGGCTATGAGAAATTTGAAAATGACCCAAAATAGACTCCGTCTTCTGTCAAGGCATAAAGAGCGAACTTCCTCAAATAACTTTTGTTGAGTTACTTAGAGTATTGAGTTTGTTTTTTTTTGCTTAGACAGAAGAAAACATAAATATTTTCCTGAAATATAGATGCACGAAATCATTTGATTTTTGTTAAATTTTCAGAAATTTCTAGCAATTTTGGAAACTAATAGCTCTCAGGTCTTCTAAAAAGTAAAATCTCTTATCGAAGTTGAACAAATACATAATAGGCAAAATTGATGTTTCATTTCGAAGACATTGAATTCATCATAGCTTGATTTTTTTTTTGAAAAAAAAAGTTAAAATCTTGCCATTTGCGGAAAAAGTTCAAGAGATAAAAATTTAAGGAAAAAAATAAAGGCAACATTTACAAGTAAATATCTACATCAATGTTGCATTGTTTTGGTTTGCCTGGTTCTTCGAGGCTCGAGGTTCTTCGAAAATCATAAATTTTCCCTGATTCCTGTGAGTTAATCTCGTTTACTTCGACGAATTTTAAGTTATCCAGATTATCCTGATTTATATTTCACATTTTATTTCCCTTAAACTTACTAAATTCTGAAAATAGTCGTTGGTAACTCAGATGATATTCATGGGAGTTCCAGTAGAGCTTGACTAGTATGCTCGTATCGAAATTTGGAAGTCAGAAATAAGATAACAAAAATACATTTGATTCGTTTTCGAGAAGTCTGAAACCAGAAATATGACATTCGAAGACGAAAGTTATATGAACAAAATCAGAACTTCGAGACCATAAGACGAATACCTTCAGATAGTCAGAATTTCAAATTCATTATTCAAAAGTTGAAGTCAGCATTAAATTATAAATAGTTTAAAAGTATGTATAGATAATAAACTTCAAGTAGAGTACTTGTCAGAAATCAGAATACGAAAATGCATCTTCGCAATGCAGCACAATTAGGGATTTTTTAGTTAAATAACTTCCGGGTGTCGTTAGTTGGTAGATTATAGTTTCTAAACTTTGACTGCATATGCAAAATATGTAAGCATATTTACCGGGGACGATTCACAGTGAAAAGTTAACAGCCTTAACTTCTAGCGTGCTGTTGTTCTGCGCTCGAATATAAGTTTAAGGCAAAAGTTCTTCTTCCTGATGAGCCGGTCAAAAGCTAGTAAGGAGAACCAAGTCGGATAAACTTTCCGTTCTTGTTTTCGTAAGAATGTTGTTTATCCTTGTCGTGTGCTTTGTACCTGTTGGTTTTCACGCGGCCTTCTAAGCTCAGCCTTTGAGCATGCTGCGCGGTACACCCATCTCAAAATGAGGAGATAATTACAGTTTTCAAAGTTTTCCAACGACGACGACACGTGGCAGCATGAATTCATTAACCAAGTGATTAACTGCTGCTTGGCTTGCGGTTTGAATTATGTCTAACAGCAACAAGTTTACCTGATGCCAGGAAATTCAGAGACTGGGTCAGGTTAATGTGCGAAAAGTGGCGAAACAAAGTTTCTTATGCCATATGCATTTATGAGAAATGAGAAAAACTAACTTTTCAAAAAACTTCGTAGGTGATCACCTATATAAACCACTTTTTTTCTCTTCGGAATATTGATTGATTAAGACAATGACTCATTGTCAATCAGTAACATTAAGATAATAGTTTATATGTACTTAGTGCAAATTATTCAGATTAAAGTTATTTTGCATTAAAAGTTGTTTATTTTTTAAAGAGAAGCCAATTTTGTTTATGAAGCTTTCAAAAATATAGGTACTTGTGATATAGCTCAGTTGGTAAATCAGTTGCCTCCTGAGCTGATTTCCGTGAGTTCGAGCACAAGAGTAAACATCAATCACAGTTGTTCCAGATAGGTTTTCCAATATCTGGTGCGCCAACTGCATCGAGAATCGAAACAAAAAAAAAAGGATATTGAAACTTCATTCAGAAGCAAGCTAATTCTTCTGAACCATAAGCATAACCATTTTAAGCATTGAGTGAAAATGTATCAAATATTCAGAAATAAAAGTAAAAAATAAGGTTTGCGGTTCAAATAAATTTTTTTTACTGCTCTTGTAAACTCGATTAAAATTTAAGACTTAGTTAGAACCTTTGATTTTGAAGAATCTGCAATCTATGTAAATTTTGTAAAAAAAATTCCAAATGCATTTTTACATAAGGATTAAAACAAGTTCAAAAATTATCATTTAATATTTAATTTTTCATAATTTAAATCCTGTAATTAAAGTTTTCAAAATCAAAATCTAGATTTTTCAAAAAACGAATTCTTTGAAATGAATTCAGATATTATTTTTTATATGTGATTTTCACCAGGTTTGTGTTTCAAATCTGACTTTGGTGAATTTAAAGTTTTTATTTTGAATCAAGAATCACTGTTATGAAACTCCAATCTCCTTCAATATGAATCCCTGATGAAATTTTAGCATCGATATTTTAATATTGGTCATAAAACTTAAATTTGAGCTTAATCTGAATACAAACCTAGAATTTTAGTTCCAAGTCTGAATTCTGCATTTTGAACCCAAATTCTAAGCTTGAATTTAAATTCCGGATAAGAAATCCTATGAATTAGAAAACAAATACTGAAATTTGTATCAGAACCCTTGACCATAAATCTTTTTTTTTAATTTTAAATTTATGGTTTTCAATATATTTTTTTTCAATTATTTATTCGTATTTTATATTGAAAATTTTTATAGAAATTGTGAATGTCGAAATTTTAACATATTTTTAATTTCTGGACTCATGAAACTTTCTTATGATTCAACTCTGCACATAAATTGAGAATAAAAATTTCAGATCCAAATCTTAAAAGTGGTTTGAATATCGAATATTGTTTTTCATATTCCGAAATTCAGAGTTTTGAATATGGAAAATTCATCACATTTTAGATTGAAATGCAAAACTTATGTTGAATCAAGTATCCGGGCTTGGCAAATCCAGGCAATTTTATCCTGAAACCTTGCGAAATAAGGGCATATTGTTTCAAGTTTTTCTTAAAAATCCGTCTAATATGCAGGCAAATTTCGGAATTATTGCTCTAAAATAAAAAAGAAAAACACACGGAATACTGTTTTTAATTTTTTCGAAACACAGCAGGCTATTCAGAATCATTACAAAAATCAGGCTTCCAAAAAATCGTTTATGTTTTTTTGATAAAATTTGATTAAAAAAAAATGATTTGGAGACAAGATACATGATTCTAACAACTCAATTGAAATTTTCGTTCGATTTTGCAAATAGAGTGAGAAAATCTGGTCCAAATCCGTACAATCTGGTAAGCTTAGTCTAACTTTATTGGGATTCAATATTTGGGACTCAATTACTATCAACAAGTGAGAATTTTTTTGAAAAACTGTTGTAGGATTGTGGTCCTGAAATGAGATTTCGAGGTTTTGGAGTCCAAATTTTTATTCTATTGTTACTCTTGAATCATTTACGTAGTTCATCAAAATTTGATTAGAAAATTCAAATTTTATGTTGAGTACCAAATATCACTTGACATCTTCAGACCTTCATGGGGGGGGTTTAACCTAGGGTTACCATATCCTTCAACGCCAAAAAGAGTACGTTGAAATCATATTTCAAAAAATTTGGGAGAAACTTGAGAAACCAGGAAATTTAAACTCAAAAAGTGGCAATTAGTTGCTAGTTACGTGACTTACCTGGAAATGTTGTCTTTTCAAAAAAATACTTTTACGAATTAAAAGTTTTCGTTTTTAGTCTTGTTCATTTTCTTGCAGATTTTTAGCGGAAAGTCAGAGGGTATTTTGATTATTCGAAAAGATAGAGATAAGAACATCGCAAACATGAGAAAATGTTGCATTTCAAAAGAGTTCGAATTGCTGTTGTGCTTTTTGCTTATTGCTTAGGCGCTGATTGCCTGCAAAGTTTATTTCGATGCCTGGGATAAGCTTTTCTTAAAAGCGGGTTTAACACGTTCGAAGCTGTTGTATTTTGCTTATAGAAAAGTACTGCTGATGAAATAGCAGACTTGTGTTTAACGAAAAATGTAGATTTTAATCGATTTGTGATGCTTTTTATTTTATTTCATCGATTGAACAACTCAACAAAGTAGAGAAGCCTGAAACATCGTACCATGAATGCATAAAGTGTTGCATTTCTTTCGGAATTCATGAACGTATAGGAACATAAACTTAAGAACTGGAAGAAAAAAATCGTTTCTCTGATCAAATGTCTTTCAACAAAAAAAAGAGTACATTCCACAAGATTTTACAAAAAGAAGAGTACGCTCATTTCTCGATCGAAAAAGAGTACATGTACTCTTAAAAGAGTACGTATGGTAACCCTAGTTTAACCCCCAAAACCCCCCCCGTTCCTACGGCCATGGGTCAGGGTCATGTCGAATTTCGCAAAACGACCATATATGTAGGTACATTTTGATTATTGGTCCCTGTACACAATTTCAACTCAATCGGACTTACATAATTTAGGGGTGCCTCAAGGTGCTCAAAGTGTCGGTTTTTTTTACCCCTAAAATCATCAGGGGGTGGGCAAAGGGAATCGGAAAAATCGAATTTTTAATTTTGATGCCAAATGAGTAAAAAATGTGTAAAAAGTCGAAAGTCTGATGTTATCTTGAAAACATTTTTTTTTGTCAAAAATCGGCTCTAAAATCACGCAAGCGGGGACCAAAGGAAATTATGAAAATCGAATTTTTAATGTTGATGCCAAACGACTTAAAATGCATGAAACTTCGAGATCTAGTGATATCCCGAAACAATTTTTTTGCCGAGAATCGGCTTTCTGGGACTTGGTCAGTTTCCCAAAAAAAACTATCGGTTTTCCAAAAAACGACCGCATTTCCAAATAATGGCTAACGTCGATTTTTGACCATTTTTTTTAGATCACATAATATTTTGACGTTTTATGCATCGAAGCTGTGAGCGCTTTTAGGCACCCCTAAATCAAGTCTGATTGAGCTGAAATTTTGAGCAGTTTTGTTTTTTGGGCCAATAATCAAAGCTATATTTGCTTAGTTCGACATGACCCAATTGGCTGCTACTTTACTGTACATATTTAAATCGTCACCGTGTTTTTTTTAAAATAATATGTTACAGTTCCCCAAATTGTCAAACTTCATTTTCACCCCAATACAATGGGAAAAAAGTGTAGAGCCGCGAAGCAATTCAATATCTTCTACATGAAACAAATCTACGAAAATATACTTTCCTTTAGTGAGAATGTCTGGAAAATCGCTTGGGCATAGTTTCAAATGCCGCACAAGCTTATGAACGACGATATAGTTCCCTTTTTAAACCCCAGTTCCCCTATATTTTGTAAACAAGTTAAGGAAAACACTGATTTGGACCTAAATATACAAAATACAAAAATAGACCTATCTTGTGTGATTTTTTCCCAAGAAATCGAATGAAGGCTGTTTGAGCTGTTAAGGCTGATTTTACCCTCAATTTTGCTTTATATTTTTTAATTAAATATGAAAAAATGAGGTTCGGACTTGAAAATTTAGAAACAAATAAGAATTATTCGACGTGTTTCGATCACCGTTTGATTATATTTTGGGATTTTTTTGTTGATATTGTTCGGTGAAATAAATGACTAGGTGCTTTGTTCTTTCTAGCAATAATCGCACCTCGGTAAGGCTATGATCATTTAGTATCCGGGCACTTCATTTCGGTGATAGCTAGGTTATTAGTGCTCGGATATGCAAAACTTTTGCAGCGTTGTGTTGGTTATGGAAAGGACTATCTTGCCTATTTTTTTCACATTTTTATGTTAACATGTTTTTGAGATATTTACGGTGCAAAAAGCCATAGTAAAAATAATTTTGCACAAATTTGCTCCTTTTACGCATTTTGCGCCTCGGAAATTCATTATTTTTGACTTGAAAACTCATGAACTATTTATTTTTTCTGAATTTTTTTTGATCCATATGGTTGAGAAGTATAAGGAGCCACTCTAGGATGCTTACGAAATTCAAACCAAGCATCGGAGTGGAACCCTTGATCCAACTATAGGAACAAATTTATGGTAATTGGGGACAACTGGATGCAGACCTCTTAACTATGCAGTAAATCCGTTTTCGACAGGCAAAAAGTGTTGCCTGTCAAGTGGACACCTAGGAATTAACTAAAAATAAGCAGGTCCATGGATCGCAATCTGTGCAACCGGGTTTTACGCAATGTGACAGATGTGTTCTGATGGACCAAGAAATTTATGTTAAACCCGAATTTAAGAGGTCACATTCTTCGAGATGCCTACTCATGAAAAGGTTCCAACCAGATTCCAATTGATTTTTACAGATAAATTTGTGTAAAATATCATGATTTTGAAAAGGTTTAGCTTCTGGGGTAAAAATAATAGATCAATACATGACTGAAAAAAGTGTGCAAAGACAAAAATTATATTTTATCATAAAGTAAGAGTATTTCTTGTCATCAACGATAAATTATTTTTTTAATATTTTTACATTAAATATCATATTAACACCTTCATTTCCTCCATAGAAAGTTTTTCGATCAAATCAATAGTTTTTAAAATACAGAGGTTTGAAACTGCCCGGATACTAAATGATCTTAGCCTTAGAACCTCATTGGTTACGATATCGCCACTGCGCAAAGCTTTGCGCAGTGGCGATATCGTAACCAATGAGGTTCTACCGAGGTGCGATTATTGCTAGAAAGAACAAAGCACCTAGTCATTTATTTCACCGAACAATATCAACAAAAAAATCCCAAAAAATAAGAATTATGTTGTGATTTTTTTTTCTGAGAAATCGAATGAAGGCTATTTGAGCCACCGCACGCATTAAAAACTGGAGTTATTGTTTATTGTTTATTTCTTAATTCATCTGACCAGAGGTCTAAATGGATGTGATGGGAAAAGTACAAGGCACAAAAACCCAGCAGTAAAGTTAGCATAGACGATACAATAATTAACAGAATGTAAAAACTAATACTACCTACTGATTTACAAAATAAAAGCAATGCTTAGATCGAACATCAAAACAGAATACAAAACAAAAATTAACTTAGCATTGTAGCTTGTAAGCGGTTTACAAACATATCACTCGTTAAATTAAAATCGAATTTACTACATACATTGTTGAACACTGCACACATGGAACGAATAGGCTCATTCTGACCGTAGAGTGTTCGATGAAACCCCAGCCGGAGAAATTCTCGCGTTCTCAGTTATCTAGGCACCACGTTGAAGTCGACTCTCGCAAGAATGTTTGGCGCATCGATGTCACCGAGCACCAATTTTCCAACAAACGCCGCCTTCAAGTATTCACGTCGGTTAGCGAGGGTATCCAGATCCAACCAGGAGCATCGCTGTGAATACTTAGGAGATTCTTCCGGGACTGGCCAGGGGCGAATTCGGAGTGCTGAGCGAATAAACTTGGATTGTATGGATTCGATTCTTCTGACCCATGTGTCATGGCTAGAGCACCAGACGACTGCTGCAGATTCCAGGTGCGAGCGAACTAATGCATAATATAGAGTTCGTAGATACTTTGGATTTGAGAATTCCCTAGTGGTTCGCAAAATAAATCCCAAAGTCCTATTCGCTTTGGCTACGACGTAATTCAGTTGATTTTCAAATGTTATTTTGGAATCCAACAGTACACCTAGATCCTTCACAACGGAAACTCGTTTAAGAATGGAATCTTGAAGAGTGTAATTCCAAGTGAGCGGATTCTTTTTCCGAGTAAAACTGATTACAGTGCATTTCGCCACACTGACCGTTAAGCAATTCAAATAACACCACTCCAGAAATTTACTCAACATTTGCTGCAATTCCAAACAGTCGATGTAGCTTTCAGTTTTCCGATAAATTTATCAGCATACAACATTCTACACCTGGATGGATGAGCGTATGTTACATCGTTGTAATAAGTGCAGAAAAGAAGAGGTCCGATGTTGCTGCCTTGTGGTACTCCTGAGTTATTCTGGAAGACATAAGACTCAGCATTTCCTAGCCGAACAGTGAGAGAACGATTTGTCAAGAACGATTCAAACCGAAGAATTAGTCCTTCTCCGAGTCCGAGATGTTGAAGTTTTGCTGGGAGCAAACGATGGTCAACACGGTCAAAGGCGGCCTTTATATCAGTATACACTGTGTCAACCTGACCCCCTTTTTCCATAGTGCGAATCCAGAATGAAGTGAACTCCAATAAGTTCGTGTTCGTCGAACGTCCCGGATAAAATCCTTGTTGATCAATACAGATGTACGACTTAGCTGCATAAAAAAGTCTCAATGATATCAGATTTTCTAGAACCTTCGAACAGGCACAGAGAGAAGTAATTCCTCTGTAGTTCGTTATGTCGTGCTTATTATTTTTCTTATGAACTGGGAACATAAACGACTTCTTCCAAGCATTTGGAAATTTACCTATGCGAATGTACAGCTTGAAGATAACTGAGAGTGGCTTCCACAAAGCGTCTACACAATTTTTTAAAGTATTGACCGGAATTCCATCAGGTCCCACAGTCGACGACGGTTTTAGCTTAGATATAGCTGTTTTAACTTCTTCCTCCGAGAAAAAAATTCTTGTAAGATTCAGCATGTTGTTAGGAACGTACCGAAGGGCTCCTGCGATTTTGTGGACGTGGCGTTCGAAGTACTGAATACACTGGCGAAATGTTCAGCAAAAAGATTACATGTCTGTTCCAAATTAGTCGATTTATGCTCGCCCAGAAACATCTCTGATGGGAACCCGGTTTCCTTTCGCTTCTCGTTAACAAAGGACCAAAAACGCTTCGGATTGTGCTTTAACATATCTTGCATGCGCTCGACGTGTTGTGAGTACCGGAACGAATTGTAGCGTTTGTAATCGTTACTTGCAATGTTGAACCTTTGTTTATTGATCGGATTTTTAGTGCGCGACAACTGTCTCATTGCGGCGGCTCTTCTACGTTTCAGCATACGCAAATGTGCGTCAGACCAAGGTGGTTTGCGTACAGGTCGCTTCAATGGGACGTTGTCTCGGAATGACTCGTGCAATGTAGAGGTAAAGAAGTCCACTGCACTTTCGATGAACTACCAGTTTGTGTGAAGCAATATTTCGGATATTTGAGCGAAATCGGCTTTATAGAAGTTTAATGAACATATATCTGTTGCGCTTTCGAACGGGGTGAAACCAGAGTAGGTAAGATCGACGAGCAGAGGAGGGTGATGAAGATGAAGGCTGTTTCACTCTCTATTTCCCAACATTTTCAATTCATCAAGAAAAAAGCTTATTCGTACAGGAAAATTTTGGAACAAATGAGAACTATGTGGTGTGATTTTTTTTCTAGGGATCGAATGAAGGCTGTTAGAACTACCGCACGTATCGGAAAATGGAGTTATGGCTGTTTTACCCTGAATTCCCCTAAAGTTTTCACATATTTCAGAAAAATGCATGGTCGGACTTAAACATTAAAAACCAAATGAGACTTATCTTGTGTGAAAACAAAATCTAATAAGATAAGTCTCATTTGTTCACAAAATTCTGTTACGAACATGCTTTTTCTGAAATATTTGAAAAATGTTTGAGGAATTGAGGATAAAACATTTATAACTCCATTTTCTGATGCGTGCGGTAGCTTGAATAGCCTAGATTCCTCGGAAAAAAAACACACAAGATAGGTCTCATTTGGTTAAAAAAATTTTAAGTCCGATCTTACAGTTTTCATAATTAATTGAAAAATGAAGGGAGTAAAACTACCATACCTCCATTTATCGAAGTGTGCGGTTACTCAAACAGCCTTCACTTGATTCATCGAAAAAAAAAAATCACAAAATATAAGTTTCATTTGGTTTAAAATTTTCAAGTCCAAATATGCTTTTTCTGAATTATTTAAAAAAATGTAGGGGAACTGAGGTTACAACAGCCTAGCCTTCATTCGTTTATTCGAAAAACAAAAAAAAACATACTAGATAGGCCTATTTTGCTTTAAAATCTTCCTGTTCGAACACGCTTTTTCTGAACTATATTAAAGATGTTGGGAAATTCGAGATAAAACGACCATTAATCAGTTTCCGATACGTGCGGGGCAATCGAGCATAAAAACAGCCATAACTCCATTTTCCGAAACGTGTGGTGGTTCAAACAGCCTTTTTTCGTTTCCTCCGAAAAATCACACAAGATAGGTCTATTTCTGTACAAAATGTTTTTAGTCCAAATCAGTGTTTTTCTGGATTGTTTACAATATATAGGGAAATTAGGGGTTAAAAAAGGACTACATCTCCAATCGTAAGCTCAAGTGCTTCTGACATTTTCAATAAAGTAAAGAATATTTTCATAGATTTGGTTCGTGTAGGAGGGAAGATATTGAATTTATTCGCAGTTTATACACTTTTTGTACAATAGGTTTCAAATTTCAAAAAATGTTTTTTTTTCTGCTGAACACATTTCTTTTCGTAGAAAACAAAAAAGTGAATTTGTGCAGATTTTCAACCGTGCAATCGATAGTTGAAGTGTTCGGGAAGAGATTCAGTGCAAAGTTTAAAAGTATAATTCAGTTTATTCGGAATAAATCGTGATTCTATTTACATAATTTGGTCTCCGGATGACCCCAGATAAATCGGTTCCAAACCGGTTTAACCGTTCAACTGGTGAAACGGTTCAGTGCGCGGTAGTGACATGTTATGAATTCAAATGAAGATGGCGCTGATACAATTCCTCTGATGGTTCCGATCTTCGCTAGCGTTAGTGTTCTCCATCAATCTTCACCAGCGACGAAACCAAGCTAAGTATTTTTTCATTGCAGTATACTTTGAAGCCCTATACAAATCATTTTTAGAACTATAACTAAACTTGTTGATGGGCTAGATCGTCATGCCAAACATCGTTGTGAAATCTCTTTTCTTCGCATTTTGTGTAAAAAAATCAATATCAATGTTTCGTTACGTGTTGAGTTCAAATGGTAAACTTTTCAAAATCGAAACAGTTTTAAATACCTTTCGCTGGCAGAAAATGTTATTTTCAAGTTTGTTTTGATTTATTCGATACAGGATATTTATTGAAATGTAAGTTAAAAAGAAACAAGACTCTATCACAGTTTTAGATTGGATCTTAAACGACAATAGAGTAAAGTGTAAACACAAGAATTTCATATCACTATTTTTTGTTTAATCATAACAGAATATGCTGCACATTTAAAATTGATATAAAAAATTTCATAACATTCATACATATATACAGAAAATTGAAATAATTGAACAATCGAAATAGAATATAGCATTCCTGAATAAAGATTGCAGACAACTATTAGATTGAATAAAAAGTGTTATACATTAGTTTCATAAACGCCGAAAAGTAGGCAAGGTTTCTTTTTTTCATTTATTTTCGTATCTCCTTTTCGGGCGCTTCAACCAATGAAGAATATTTCGGTATCGAATTTTGAATACGGCGAATGCGCCAACTGTAAACAAATCCAGATTATCACATAAATGCGTTAAACTCTTTATTTTACATCCGAAAATATGATCTCCTTTAAATTTTTCTTATTTTAGTGAAGTTAAATTTAATTTTTTAAATAAGGCGAATAGCTTTTTTCATGAGTGTGTAATCCCACAGTTCATTCGCCCATTTCCCCTCAAAATTTCGTCGCGAACAAAAGGGCCAATAGTTATTTCGAGATGGAAAAAGGGCACTGAAGTTTTTGAAATTTGTTTTCCCAGGACGAGGAGAAGCACAAATCAGCATTTATAAGATCGTTGAATGTGCTAATGTGTTAATGTGATCATTTGGACCCGCTTTCAAGCCGAAATTTGCTGGAATATTGCTTCTTTAATGAGTGATCCAAAAGGCGAACAGTCATTCTGTAATTCAAAAGGGCGCTCCAATTTGGCGAATGAACAAAATGAGAGCATCAGTCTGTGGTAAAAGGGCCCACAGTTATATTTATAAATTTTTTGAAGTAATTAGTACGGAAAAGCTATATTGATCGATCGGGTGATGAAATTAAATCAATTTGAAAGCATTTTAGCGACTTATTTAGGAAAATGATTGTAGGCAGCTAAATAGGAAATTGATTTTATTTTCTGAAACTTGGAATGCGTTTTTCTCAAAACAAAGGTCTTGGCGCATTCGCCGTTTTCAAAAATCGATACCGATTTATTATTTCCCAGAGATTTAGTTATCTATCATTATAAATTTAGATTTCATAATAATCCCAGAGCCATCATGAAAAATATAAGACTTCGTATATGTGCTTTGGAACGGACTTTTGAAATCTATATCTATATATATAAAAAGCAATTTCTGTGGATTTGTTTGTTTGTTTGTTTGTTTGTCCTCTATAGGCTCAGCAATCTTAAAAGCTAGAGAGCTGAGATTTGGCATCGATACTCATTAGGACCAGGAATGATGAAAAATGTTTTCAGATTTTTGGTTGACCCCTTCTAAAGGGGGTCGTCCATACAAGACAAATATTGTTTTCGCAATATTGACGTTACTTTTCGTCGGAACGTGTTGAAAATTTGCACATGAGTGTTTTAGAAGATGAACAATCGATTTTAGGTGTCAAATTTTGTGTAAGGGGTCGGCCAAAGGGGTCGTCTATATTAACTGTTCGCTGTTTTTGCGATATTGACGTTATTATACATCGTATTCAAATGAAAATTGGTACACGATAGTTTTGAGTGACGTGCAATCGATTTGAGGTATCAAATTCAGTGTAAGGGGCCAGCAAAAGGGGTCGTCCATATTAAATTTTCAATATCTTAGTGATATTAACGTCTTTATACATCGGATTGGGATGAGAATTTGCACATAGGAGTAATTAGGGACAAACAACTGATTTCACTTATCCAAACTAAAATCAGGGGTCGGCCAAAGGGGTCGTCCATATTAACTATTCACTTTTAATGCGATATTGTCGTCATTATACATCGGATTTAGATGAAAATTGGTACACGAGAGTTTTGAGGGACGAGCAATCAATTTCAGGTATTAAATTTAGTGTAAGGGGCCACCAAAGGGGGTCGTCCATACTGACTTTTCACTATTTTTGCAATTTCGTTGTTATTATACATCGGATTGGGATGAAAATTTGCACACGGTAGTTTTCAGGGACGGGCAACCGATTTCAGATGTCAAATGTTTTGTCAGGGATCGACGAAAGGAGTGGTCCATAATAATTAATTTTTCACTTTTTAAGCAATATTGACATTATTATGCAATGTATTGCATTGAAAATTTGCTCACGGGAATTTTGAGGGAAGGGCAATCGATTTCAGATATTTAAGAATGTATAAGAGGCCACCGAAAGGAACTTTTTGTAAAAAATTGTATTGTTATGCAACGATCGAGTCGAAAAATATACACGAGGGTTTTTTGGCACGATCAATTGATTCCTGATTTAAAATTTAGTAGCAAACGGCAGAAAAAGTGATCGATCGATATTTTTGCAATTATTACTTAACAATGAATTCGGAAGTGCATCTGGAAAATGCTTGGCAATTGACTTTCATACAAACTGTTCATGACATATTCCAAGTTGAAAGCGAAACGGAGTTCGTATGGGTTCAGCTAGTTAATAGTATAGTTTGCTTATAGTGTGTCTGGTACTGAAGCCAGATTATCATAAAAGAAATTATTAAAAGAAAAATCGTAAAAATGGTCGTCAGTAATGTAAGAAATATATTGAAAAGTCATTTTGTGGATTCCTGAAATCTTTAAGAAAAAGGGCTATTGTATTCAGCTTCTCGTACCTGATCCGGATAATTAGTTAGCACTATCAACATCTTTTAACTCTGTAAACTATTAACGTCGAATTTGATTTATCTTTTTCAATTTTGAACGGAGTTAAATGGAAATAAATTATTAAAAATAACCAATACAAATCTTACAAAAAGTCTATATTCGAGTAGAATGAAAAATTCTGGAAGCAAAATTTGTGGATCTGAAATAATCTAATAACATATACGAATCGTAATGAAATAATGTGATAATTATGATTCATGATTCATATGATTCAGTAAAATTACATCGTGCACAATTAGACCGATTGCTCTACCTATATATTGAACTAGTTTGTTAGAAATGATTTCCATATTTTCATGAATACCAAGTGTAAATAAAGGTAAAAACAACTAAATAAGTTTAGAATCAGTATTGATACTCATTGCATAAAATGGAATTTATTTTGTGCCTCTTTGTAACATAAGTTTTCAAATTTTAGTTTTAAAATCCTACGTAGATAGTATAATTGTCAAACTCAGAAAAATTGGCTTTTGAAATGAATGCTCTAGAATATCATAAATTTATTTGTTTTTATTGAAGCGGGTTTAAATGAGAAAAATGTAAATTGTTCACTTTGATTGATCCAAATGGCGTGTTACATCTTTATTAGGGAAAAAAATAAATATATCAAAGGCACTTAAATAATTATAACATTTTTATCTCGTAATAGAATTTGTAACAAGCTTTAAGAAAACAACAGGAGCGAAGAAGATTAGGATTCAAAACAACAGATCATATCACTTGTCAGAAGTGTCTCCAGATCATATTCTTTTACCCACCCTGCCAAACAAAATTATTTGCTAGGATGCAGAGGTGACCTCGGTCCTAAAGCACAAGTTAATTCTTTAATCCCTTTCTCTATTTTTCATAACTATCTATTGACTACTAGGACGTGGCCGGCGCCGTTATTGATGTTTAAAGAGAGAGCATTAGTTTTGGACATTGTGAATGTGTTGTCAATCCCAGACACCATTCTTTTGACCTCTGATCAAAACTGATGGCCTCGGTCAATCACGGAGTAGCAACCATTGGCGATGTGGAACTTGTTCTACTGAGCCACGCCTGCGATTATGGAGTTCGAAATGCGTTAAAAGTAACGTGATTACAAAAAAAAAAATGGTTTAATTATATTTTAATTTTTGTTTACTGAAAAATCTTGATAATTAATATGAAGCTTTTTCGAGTTCCATAGTTTAAGGTGGATGTGAGTAGTCAATCAAGCTATGCTAAGCTAAGCTAATAGGTTTCAAATTTCAAAAAATCTTAACTGCTATACATTTCATGTGAACAAATTACAAGCCTAACTTCTGTTCCTCAGAATGGATATTCGATGTGACATAAAAAGGATAAATAAATAGGTTTTTTTTTTAATTTATGCGTTTTTAACGAAAGCTGTTAAACTGTTACAATAAAAAATCGTAAAATTGCCTTTGCATATAGAATTGTTTTGTTTTTGTAGCGGCCCACCACACTCCCCCACACCAAAAGGCTCAATTGAGCCCCCTGGTAATGGACGCTACTGTTCTCAGCATGTCTGGCAGCAATGATAATAAAAGTTAACGCGAGCAAATTTTAATCATGCTGAGAACACAAAAATTTTTGAATGTCGTGCGAGGAAATGTATTATTTAACTCAATTGACTACAATATGAATCTCAATGGAAAATAATTTCCTTTGAAGAGATTCATTATACTATATTTACTATTACACTATTTATTTTTTGCTTATTTTATCAAGTTATGTTCAATAATTTAATATAATAAAATTACAAACTACAAAATTTTTTTTTAAGAATAATACTATTAGAAAATAACGCTACAAATGAACAAAAAGTAAACTAAACAAAGACTGGTTGATGATCGACTGTTTTAATGGTTCAATTTTTCTTTCAAAAGCTGTATCACTTTGGTTTTGAACATGGAACGATTGGTTATATTTTTAATTTCAGTTGGTAAGGTGTTGTATTTAGTAGGTCCAATAAACGAAATTCTTTTTTGCCCTAATGATGTTGTTGATTAATTTGTTGATTCATATAACCTTGCCAAAACATTTCATGAAACTATCGAAAACTTTTGCAATACTTTTCAGTGGATCCAGATTTATTTTAATTTTTAAAATGGGTACTTTTTTCATGAAATACTTAGCTTTTTCTCATGTTAGCAAAAAAAAAAATTAAACATAAGAATTGACAAAACCATAATTAACGACAGACTTCACTTCAGACTTAAGGAGTGTATTCAAAAAAAATCACTTTGTTATGTGAATAACTTTCGAATGCATGAATGGAAATTAATAAAATTTTTAGCAAAGCGGGCTAGTCATGTAATATTTACATGTGCAAATTTTGGTGACGTTCTGTCAAGTTATTTTTGAGATAGCGTCCTATAAAAAAGTTTTTCAACATTTGTTTTAGGACATAACCCGCGCCATCGTTTTTGTATACTACGTACCACCTTTTCCAAAATCAAGGCTTTTTTTTAATTACGTTTTCTTTTTCCTGAATCTCTACTTTTAAAATAACTCAGTCGAAGCTTTGACAAATTTAGCCGATTGCCCTCCTTCGGAACGAAAACAACATATTTGACTTCCTATCACTCTACTACAGTTTTTGCGTAATGGCACGATTCCAGATTCAACCAAACGTAGTATAAACTTTATCGGACCTACAGTGAGCGAAATAAGAATAGTACCACTATGTGTTTTGCTTGTTAAAATATGAATGATTGAAATCACGAAAATTTTCATCTAGCATAAGTTTACTTTTTTGGACGTAGCAATTGGCATTGAGGACCAAAAATGTGAAAAAGGGGTGCGAAATAAGAATAGTGCCACTTGAGTTTTAAGGAAACAGTTGAAGAAGAAATCGATAGCATTTTTTGTGGCGATTTTAATATAAATTTCAATAAAGAAGCAGAGTGCCGAGACTTGAAACGTGCTATGGAGGCATATGGTTTTCGACAAATTGTCACTGCAGACACTCGTATAACGGTTTCCAGCAGTACTAGAATAGACTTGGTTTTCACAAATGTGGACAGAGCTGAAGCGACTATCATTCCAGATTATCGCGTATCAGACCATGAGTCAATAAAAATATTTGCGGGGTTAGGACCTGATGCTGTCATACCCGAAACACATCAAATAATTAATGACTGGAGTCAGTATAAAAGCAACAAATTACGTCAACTTCTTGAGGCAGGTTTGCCAACCCTGAGATGCGCAGACTTTAATGAGCTGGTAAGACGTTTCGATTTATTGTTAAAAAATAGTGTTAATGCACTAGTAAAGCGGAAAAGTGTTCGCCAAACATCGGTACTAAATGGTTCTGGTTCGGGTACTAATTGGTACTCTAGTAGTCTTAGTGAGATAAAAAAACGAAGAGATAAGCTTTATAAACAGTTTTTAAGAACTAAATGCGAAAGAAGTTGGCGTAATTATAAAGTTGTAAGAAACGAATACTCGCGTAAAATAAAAGAAGCGAAAAACCGATCTATTCAAGAAGAGCTAGAGAGAAACAAAAATAATGGAAAATTATTATGGAAGTCGATAAAACGACTAATGAATCCGAGTGGCGCCAAATCTGACTCGATCTCGTTTAGCGGTGTTGAAATTACAGATGAATCTGAAATTGCAGAGAAGTTTAATGACTTCTTTATCGATAGTGTCATGGAAATACATGACAGTATTCCAGCAAGCTCTAATGGCTGCTTGAATCAGCTAACCTACAATGGCGGAGATTTCCGCACTTTTGAACCATTAAATAGCCTAGAGTTCTTTGAAATAGTGAACAATATGAAACCAACGGCGGGTATCGAAAATGTTTCTCTACGAGTTTTTAAAGATTCTTTATCTGTACTAGCGAGTCCGTTACGAGATGCTATAAACACAAGTCTTCAAACAGGGATAGTACCTGATACATGGAAGTGTTCAACTGTAGTGCCTATAGAAAAACAGAAAAATGCACGTAAGGAAACGTTATTCCGTCCTATAAATATGTTGGAAATCCAAGAAAAAGTGCTAGAATTAGCAGTAAAAAACAGTTTTTAAACTTTATTGAGACCCAAGAAATACTATTGCAGAGCAGTCTGGATTTAGGAAACAACATTCAACAGAAGCTGCTGTGAATTTGATACTTCGAAACTGGAAGATCAATATTGAAAATGGTAGCTACACAATTGCTGTGTTTTTGGATTTTAAGAGAGCATTTGAAACGATTGATCGGTTATTGCTGATAGATGTACTAGTGAGAGTTGGTATCAATGATACGGTTCTTAACTGGTTTAAGAATTATTTAGATAACAGAATGCAAAGAACAAAATTTGGTTCATCTTACTCGCGATACAGAGAAAATAACTTAGGTGTCCCACAAGGAAGTGTCTTGGGTCCATTGTTATTTATAATGTACATCAACGACATGAAACAATGCCTACAGTACGGTCGTCTTAAGCTATTTGCGGATGATTCAGTCTCCTACTGGAGTGGAAATGACTTAGAGCTTGTTATTCAAAAAGCAAATGCTGATTTGAAAAATATTGCAGATTTCCTAAAACAGAGAAAGTTGTGTCTGAATCTCAATAAAACCAACTGGATGATCATTGGCAACCGCAAAATTGGAGAGTGTTCAAACTTGTTGATTGATGCTTATGCAATCGAAAGAGTACATCAAGTAAAATACTTAGGAGTACAGATAGATGAAAAGTTAAACTTTATAGCCCACATTGACTACACTATTAAGAAGATTGCCATGAAATATGGAATACTTTGTCGGATAAGCAGATATATGACTTTCTGGTCAAAAATTATCTACGTGAAATCAGTTATTATGCCACACTTTGATTATTGCGCTACAATATTGCTTCATGCATCAGACACGCAGACAAAGAGGCTGCAAAGAATACAAAACAAGATAATGCGAGTGGTAATACGATGCAACCGATATACTCCTAGTGCTCTTATGCTTGATATGTTGCAATGGATGTCAGTAAAGCAGAGGATTGCTTACAACAGTATGATTTTTATCTACAAAATGAAAAAAGGAATGTTACCATCCTATTTATTGGACGGTCTGCAGTACGGAGTTGACATACACGGATACAATACAAGGAGAGCCCAAGATTTCAGACTACCAAATACAAAAAAAGAGATGACCAAACGATCTGTGTTCTACAATGGACTGAAACTGTATAACAGCCTACCACGGAGCATCAAAGACAGTTCAAACTTGAATATTTTTAAGAAGCTGACAAAAAATTACATAAAACATACAATTTGAAACAAGGACTAATCCTAAAAAGGATCATACAATAGTGATGAAGATCTGACGGAACATCAGATAGAAAATTGTACGGTGATGGAAATACGCGGGAGTAAGACGAACAAGTCGTACAGAAATTGACAACAAAAGTAAACAATACATATTATCCTAAGGATAAACTGTCCCTCCTTCTTCAAAAGATGCGTATGGGGTGGAGGAAGGACCCAAATGGGCCTGTGGGACCATCACTGAAAAAAAGAACAAACTGTAGAAGAAAATTTTCGTGATTTTCAATCATTCATATTTTAACAAGCAAAACACATAGTGGTACTATTCTTATTTCGCTCACTGTATTGAAGTGCTATGCAGGGAAACGGTTGCATTTGGAGACAGCCTTTTTTTTTAATTAATCCATTCATCGTATCAATCGTTATGAAACATTGACTGATTTACAGCTTCCTCGTCAGCCTCGAGTACTAGACATATGTTTTTTTTTTAAATTTTTTCTTGTTGTTTATCTCCGTAAAATACAGGCGAGGCTTGTCAACGAAAAGTAACTGACTGAAAACCTGCCAGGTACCCGCTAAAGGGTCTGTTTTGCTGTCAATTACGATTTTTTTTAAATATCTACCCACCAACGGTCCAAATATTTTGCGCACGGCTTGACCACCGTATTTTTTTTATTTATTCGGTGGGCAACTTTTCTACCTTCTAGAATTAAAATCAGGCCTGTTTATGAGTCAGCTAGATGAACCAGTGGACAAAATTTACCATTTCTATCACTTCCCCCATCGAAATTTTCGGATTGCACTCTGTGAAACCTTTCACATTCCTGAACTTCATGGAATGAATCATCTTTACTTTTATTGAAATTTAAGCTCACTGTTAGATCCGCTAGAACTTCTTAAACAATTTACCATATGAGTTTTGGTGGAATAGCTGATTTCCAGCTGTTTTTGGGTCGCCCACTGGGACTCTCTTAAATTTTTCTCGATTCTGACCAAACATGTTTGTCAATAAATTTCTGTATTTAATGCTATCTCAAAAACCACTTGACAGATTGTCACCAAATTTTGCTAAATGTATACATTACATTGCTAGGTAGCTTCACTGAAAATTGAATCAATTTTCATCCATGCTTTCAAAAGTTATTCACAAAACAAAATGTTGAATTTTTTCGAATACACTCCTTATTTGATGATGATTGAACATTCAAAAATTTCTTCTTCCATTCAAATTTCCATTCAAAATTGAAACGCGTTGCGCTAATTCAGGAATGAAGCAAATCATCTAAATTTACCCTGATGCTTGGTGACTCAAAAAGCATCGAAAAAACATATGGGAGCAAAAAGTCATTTTTGCAGCGGTCGAATTTTCACAAGTTTAAATAAATTAAACTGTTCCTGGACACTCAAGAAATGGTGGTTTTTTTTTAAAGTAAATATTAAAATAGATGTTTTCTAAACTATACAGCCGATGTTACTGCTCTGTAATAGACCGTGATGATAATCGCGCGCATGAAACTGTCTGAAGAGTACGAGTTATGTTCCGTTCGTTGTTAGCATATCGTGACCGTATCAAATGCTAGGCAATTAGATGGGAGCAGCATAACTAACATTATTTTCCGTGTTTGCAGCTCTTCGCCGGATTCTCTGTCAGCCGACAGGAGTGACAAATCTAGCGGTGCCACAGCCTCACCCGTGGCCCTGTACAAGCTGGTGATTCCCTTGTTGCGTTGTGAGGTAACGGACATCCGGGATTCAGCCGTCAACGCGCTTGGCCTCATCAACCATGATGCTCTGAAGTAAGTCCATTTAGTTCCTTTCATTTCTCTTTTGTATTCCTGCGGTTTTGTGCTACTTCGGGCTAATTAAAATGATTTCGATTTTTTTTTCTTTTCTATGTTTTTCGAAAGGGACCTAATGGAAGAGCTGGTCGTGTACATCCGGGAGGCCATCGATCGCAAGCAGGAAAATATGCGCCGGAGGAGACGGCGAGACGCTTTGCGGCTTCAGTTGGTGCGGGTTCTGGAAAAAATCGTCGAAAATGGCACTTTCGGCATAAGTCCCTTTGTACTGGAAAGAGAGTCCATGTCCCTGCATCCGACCTTCGTCGAGTACATCGACGGTGCTCGGCTGTACTTGGAGGCGGAAACGGATAAAGATAACACCAGCATGCGTGAGGTGAAAACTCATTTCTGTGATTTCATTCGGAAAATGATTAAAAACTTTTCGCTCGAATCCTGTGCCACGCTCCTGACTCGGGAGCTGAAGCGAAATCTGGTTAATTTGTTTGCCTGTTGGAGCGGACCCTACGCGGTTCCATTTGGCGGTGGCGTTGGTGTTTCTAATAGTGCTCCACATCATACCATTAGCAGCAGCACCATCAGCAGTAGCTTTTCCGCTGATGAGGAAAAGCTTCAGTTCAGTGCATTACAGGTGAGTTATGAGCTTTTTTTTTTCTCTTTCTGTTTCGAATAAATTAGGTATGCAATGTGTGCACTTCAAGGTACGACACGAGCTAATCTCGTTAACTGAGCGCATAGTTTTTACCTTGTAACCAGCCTCCGTTAATTGCTTTTTTATGTCTACTTATGAGTTTGTAGTTTAGATTGAAAATTCCTAGATAGAATCCTTTCTATACAAATCTTATTTTTGACTTTGTACAAAATTTGATAGCTTTTATTTTTAGTTTTTATTGTAAAGGTGTCCGTGAGAAAATAATTCAGAATAACAGGTCTCGTTCGTTAATCGAACGCTATTGGGACCGAAGGGTGCATCCAACTACCGTAAACCGAGAGTGCCTTAACAGAAACATTACGTTGGTTAAATTTTTTTACTCTAAATACTATTGTTCAACACAATACACTCATACCTCGTTATACGGCCTAGATACGTTCCATAAAACCTGGCCGTATAACGAAACGCCTTATAACGAATCACAGATTTTCCTACAAATCCATATAAATTCAATGAGATCGGTTCCAAATTTAGCTTAGCTTGATTGACTACTCACATCCACCTTAAACTATGGAACCCGAAAATGCTTATTTTTTTAATAATTGTTTTTAGCATATTATATTGAAATAACACCAACGCATTTCCAACTCCATAATCGCAGGCGTGGCTCAGTAGAATAAATTCCACATCGCCAATGGTTGCTACTCCGTGATTGACCGAGGCCATCAATTTTGATCAGAGGTAAAAAGATTGGTGTCTGGGATTGACAAGACATTCACAATGTCCAAAACTGATGCTCTCTCTTTTAACATCAATAACGGCGCCGGCCACGTCCTAGTAGTCAATAGATAGGTATGAAATAAGAGAAAGGGATGAAAGAAAAAAAAATTGTGCATTAAGACCGAGGTCACCTCTGCATCCTAGCAAATAATTTTGTTTGGGAGATTGGGTAAAAGGATTTGATCTGGAGACACTTTTGACTGTGTTGTGATCTTGAAGAATAAACCTCATATATTCCTGTACTCCCACTGTTCGCGTAGAACGCACGAACTCTGTTTTAGATATTTTATCAATTAAAACTCAATCAATCAATCAATTAAAACGCTGTTTTTCATCTTAACTAAAGATTTGTTTAAACGAATCTTTAAATATTAGAACTCATTGCTATTATTTGCAATATTTTGGAAAATGAAATTTTGCAACCTTTTTGCCTTTCTTTCAGAAAGGTATAGTTATCGGTCGATTTGGGAGATCATTAATTATGGGTCTTAGATATACCTTTATAAGTACCTATCGAATCAGCTCGTCGAGTTCAGACGATGTCCGTGTATTTGTGTGTATTGGTGTGATTTTTTGTAAACTTATTTTGCACGTTTTTGCGAAACTGGACAGTACAATAAAAATGATTTTTAGCTTAAAAAATTTGATTTTTTTTTCTTCTTCGTCCTATAAAAGAAAGAAAAAAAAAACAAACTAGTTTGAAAAAATAATTTTCATAGTAATTATAATCAAATCATCACTCCAAAAAACGTGTCAATTTGGCTTGCTAGCCACAACCAGCAATCACTAAAATCAAGATTATCGTGTCTATGACGTCAAATCATACGTGACGTCATAGATACGCGCATGCTATCTAAAAGTATGGATCTGTCGATGTGTGGAAGGGAGAACAGACAGGCTTCACTCTCACTCAGGTTTTGATGTCACCGTGACAGAAACCGTGTGGGAGGAAGACGACAGCTCAAATTTTCCCGGCCAACGGTTGTAATTTTTTTTATTTTAATGGTTCAGTTTGACACCGAACCATTGCAAAAAATCGGAACTGAAGACCCAAAATATAAACATAAAAATGGTTTTCACCAAGGGGTATGACCCCGAAATTAATGAAGTCGTTGATGAGTACGTCATGCCCACACTGCATGGTACGAAAGTGATTGTAACTTTGAGACTTAAGCACGAACGACAGGAGAGAATTTCGCCCGTGGAAGCAAATTGAATCCAATAAGACAAAGGCTTCTCAATCCTCTCGAGCTTTAAGCTCTCGGGCTGGTTTTTTTGTTCCCTTTTCTCTTTCCTCTTTAGATCTAACGTTGCGCGATGAAAGCTTTGCGTTCGCATTTAAAAACCCTGTGCAATTGTTGCGTTGTTGTTGTTGGGGTTGGTGTCTAGGGATAGCGGCTTGGGAGTCAATCCGAACTCTCACTTGCTGAAGCCAATGGAAGATATTAACCTAACAGTAGCGCCACCAAGTCCTCCATAGTAGAGTTTAAAGCATTTGGGATTGATGACCAAAAACAAAATTGACGAAATTGACAAAATTGATAAAATTGACGAGATAACAAAATCGACAAAATTGACAAAATCGACAAAATTCACAAAATGGGCAGAATTGACAAAATTGAAAAAAACTAGCAAAATTGACAAAATTTACAAGATTTACAAAATTGACAAAACTAACCAAATAGACAAAATTTACAAGATTGACAAAATTGACAAAACTAACCAAATAGACAAGATTCACAAACATGGCAAAATTGACAAAACTGACAAAATTACCAAAAGTGACAAAATTGGCAAAACTGACAAAATTGATAAAATCGACAAAATTCCCAAAATGGACTAGATTGAAAAAAAAATGACAAAAAAGACAAAACTGAAAAAATTGAAAGGAGTGACAGAATTGACCAAACTGACAGATCTCACAAAATTGACAAGATTGACAATACTGTCATAATATACTAAATTTACAAAATCTACAATTTCAGCAAAATTGACAAAACTGGAAAAAAATTGACAAGATTGACATAATTAACACATTGACAAAATTGCAAAATTGACAAGATTGAAAAAATTGACTAGATGAACATAATTGACAAAATTGGGAAAATTGACTAAATTTACAATCTTCACAAAATTGAAAAATTGACAAATCGGACAAAATTGACAAAAAAGACAAAATAGACAAAAATTACAAAAATGACAAAATAAACTAAATTGACAAAACTGACAAAAATTATTAGAGTGATAATAATGACAAAAATGATAAAATGGACCAAACTTACAAACTTGATAAGATTGAAAAAATGGACAAAATTGACAAAACTGACTCATTCGACAAAATTGACGAAATTGCCCAAATTGACAAAACTGAAAAGATAAAATAAATCGACAAAATAGAAAAAAAAACACAAAAAGACAAAATTGACAAAACAGACAAAATTTAAAAAATAGACAAAACTGACCAAAATTGACAAAAATTACAAAACTGACAAAATTGGCAGAATTGAAAAAAATTACATTATTGATAAGATTTAAAAAATTTAAAAAAAACTGACAAAGTAAATAAGATTGACAAAATTGACAAGAATAACAAAACTGACAAAACTGAGCAAATCGAAAAATTGACGCATTTCACAAAAATTACAAAACAAAAAAAAATTAACAAAATTGACAAAAGTAACAAACATGAAAAAATTGACAAAATCCACAAATTCATTGACAAAATTTTTAAAAAAGATTAAACATAGAAATTTAACAAAATTAACAAGATTGACAAAATTGAAAAAGTTTGACAATATTGACAAATTCAAACAAAAATGACAAATTCGGCAAAATTGACAAAATTGACAAATCTGACAGAATTGATGAAATTGACAAGATTGGCAAGATTGGCAACTTTACTAAATTTAGAAGATTAACAAAATTGAGAAAATTGACAAAACTGATAAAATTGACTAAATTGTTAAATTTGGCAAGATTGTGAAAGCTGACAAAAGTTATAGAAATGACAAAATTGATAAAATATAAAACCGTCAGAATACATAAAATTGACAAATTTGAAAAACAATTACTATTTTGACAAATCTTCCCAACTTGACAAAAATTAAAAATGACAATTTGACGAATTAGGCAAATCATTCCTATCATTAGGCAGTGATAGCAAAATTGGCCAGGGATTTTTTATCCAGTCCAACCATTGTTCGAACCGGAAACTAAATAATTCAAGCATAGGTTAATTCAAGCATAGGGACCTGACCCTCACATCGTCTATTTCGATAGTGATAGCAAGTCCCACCCTGCGCCCAACGGTAGATTCTCAATCACAAATGATCTCTCTTTTTCCTAAGCACGAACGACAGGAGAGAATTTCGCCCGTGGAAGCAAATTGAATCCAATAAGACAAAGGCTTCTCAATCCTCTTGAGCTTTAAGCTCTCGGGCTAGTTTTTTGTTCCCTTTTCTCTTTCCTCTTAGATCTAACGTTGCGCGATGAAAGCTTTTCGTTCGCATTTAAAAACCCTGTGCAATTGTTGCGTTGTTGTTGTTGGGGTTGGGGTCTGAAGCCAATGGAAGATAATAACCTAACAGTAGCGCCACCAAGTCCTCCATAGTAGAGTTTAAAGCATTTGGGATTTTTTTTGGAATATGCATATAAATCCGAATGAACCATTTTAACCAGGATGACCAAAAACAAAATTGACAAAATTGACGAAATTGACAAAATTGACAAAATCGACAAAATTGACTAAATCGGCAGAATTGACCTAATTGACAAAATCGACAAAATCGACAAAATTCACAAAATAACAAAATTGACTAAATTTACAAGATTGACAAAATTGTAAAACCCGATTTAATACACTTAACAGTGGATTGTAGCCTTTCTTACAGTTTATAAATTATATTTGGATACACATGACACAAAGTAATAAATAAATGATAGATTTATAAATTCTGAGTAATGATTTAAGTATTTCGAACGTAGTAAATCCTAAATGAATTTAAGAAATTAAGATTCAAAATTTTTCAAAGGATAAAAGTATTTTGAAATAATTATAATTTTCTCATAAAGAATAACATAATTTTAAACTAATTGATTATTTTTGAATGATTGAATTCTGGCATATCTGGTATGATCCCGTTTCTATGACATTATAATATTTGAATTAATTCATAGGAAACCAGTATTTGCAACGGCAAATGGAACTGAATTTTATTCAACTATGGCAAGATTGACAATTTTTTATTTTTTAAAAATTAATAAATTTCCATTTATTTATTTTTTGAAAAAGAAAAACTGACCAAAGCGACATAATCGACAAATATTAAAATTATACTCTTAATTTTTAGACCTCTTCTAATTTATAGATATAAGATCATAATGTCATAGAAACGGGATCATACAAGATATTCCAGAATTCAATCATTCGAAAATATTCAATTAGTGTACAATTATGCTATTTTTTTATGTGAAAATTATAATTATTTTAAAATACTATTATCTTATAAAAAATTTTCAATCTTAATTTCTTAAATTCATCAAGAATTTACTACGTTCGAAATACTTAAATCATTACTCAGAATTTATAAATCTATCATTTATTTATTATTTTGTGTCATGTGTATCCAAATATAGTTTAAAACTGTAAGAAAGGCTACAATCCACTGTTAAGTGTATTAAACCGGGGTTTTTTTTACAAAAATATTGTTATTTTTGTAGTGTAACAGAAGAAACTGTTCATGATCCCTGGATAATATCATGATTTCCTCTTTACTTTTCTTTTTTTTTAAATCGCCTACGATGTTATGCATGAAAAATAGAAATAATGACTTCTTTATAGAATCAATTTGGAATATTCAATAAAATCCTGCCATGTGAAAAAAACGTGAAAAAAATTATTCAACATTCAATATCAAATCAGTTATCAAAAATATACCTAACATCAGGGCCGTAGGAAGAACCGACTCATGGGGGGGGGGTTTTTGGTGACTGAATATTACCTATGATTTTTGCCCAACGATGCACGAATAAAAAAAATTCTTAACAAATTATGTTTGTAATTGTATTATAATTCATTTTTATGTACTTAAATCTTATCTTAGTAAAGTGATCCTAAACCTAAATTTTTATAATGAAACCTTCAGAAACAAAATATGGAATTTACTTTCATCGATAGTTAAAATCTTTGAATGTGTTTAAAAGCTCTGGTAGATAAAATCATTTGATTAGAGCATAAAATGAGTTTTTTTAGAGTAGCCTTTAATTTCTTTAAAAAAAAAAACTTATGCGATACTCAAATTAAACAAGCCCAATCTTCTAAACTCTTTTGCAAATTCCAAGATTCAAACCTTTGATTGAAATAAAAAAAAATCCAAAAAAAGTAAGTGATAAAAATTTTCGGATCAAATTTACTTGATGCAAACTTGAACCAAATTTATGATTTTGGTTTAAAAAAGACTACAATATTAATAATGTTAAACAAATCACCGTGAAAAAATATATAAAACTTGGGATTTTTTGCATAAAACACAACTTGGGAAATTAATTCAAATTCTACTTTATATTTGTGGTTTTCAGATGAGTCATGTATAGAAAAAATCTGATTAAAGAATTAGAAATTAGGAAATTGAATAAACAAGCAAATGTTTAAGTTAATATTCTTTTGAATTCCTCAAAAATTTTACATTGCATGAAAACTTATTTACAAGCTAAATCTTTTTCTGAATTTTGAATCTGAAATCAAAAATTGAACTTTAAATCTGTTTCCGAATCTCCATACGATTTCTGAAATGTACAAAAAAATACGATTTTCTAATCTTAATTCCAGATCAGAATTTTATGAGCCAAATTTAGGAGCCTTTATTCATAAATTTATTATTTAAATTCTGAAGTTCTGGTTTAATCTTAATTCATTATTTCAATTATTTATTTTTTTCTGTATTGTGAATCTGAATTAAAATGTGAATTTCAAATGATGAATCTGAATCTGAGTTTTCATTTTTGGATCGCCATTTAGAAGCTTTAAATGTATAAATTTCGTGTAATTATTAAGTTTAAGAACTTAGAATTTGAATATAATACAAAGTTCTTCTTTTTCATATTCCGAAAACTTTTATCAAAATATTGAAAATGCGTATGATTTGCAAAAAACTTGATTCGAATTTGATATGAAATGCAAAACCAAATTTGAACCAGGATTTCAAAGCAGCTTTTCATTTCTAATTTCTTAATTCGACTGACAATCAAGAATCCTAAACTGGATACAGAATCAAAAATACGAAAATAGAGAAACAGTTTTGGTAATGGGAAAATGAAACCAGAACCTCCAGAATGGGTTTGATTAATACTGATGTTATGAAATCGTTTGGTACATCTTTGTACCTGAAAATAATCACATTTTCGTAGGTGCTGCAAAAAATTAGAGAAACATGAGGTATCAAAAAACATAAGCGGAGATTGCAGGTTCAAGTCCTGCCGGTGAGCCGTTGTATCTTTTTCGAAAAATTCATTATAGTTACGGCTTATGTTCTTTCGTTTTTTGATACCTCATGTTTTTTTAATTCTTTCCATCACCTACGAAATTGGGTTTAATTAAAAACTGAATATTCAGACCTGAATTTCTATGAACAAGTGAGAAAATTTTGAAAAACTGTAGTAGAATTTTCAACTTGGGATGGGTTTTTGAGGTTTTGACATTAGGTTTTAGTCTAGATTGTTACTCTTGAATAACTTTACTCTGTTATCAAGATTTGATTATGAATTTGAAATTTTGAGTGTAGAGTAGAATACCTCGCTTGCTTTTTCGGACACTCATGGGGGGGGTTTAACCCCCAAAACCCCCCCCGTTCCTACGGCCATGCCTAACATATCTAGCAGCTCAATTAAAATTCGATTACCCAAGAAAATAGAGATAAAATGTACACATCTGTTGCTAAAACTGCAGTTATAATAAAAAAAGTTTGAAACGTTAACAATCCTTTGAAATCAGTTCAAATTATTAAAATTTAAATTTCGCCATGAAAATTCATTTCATCAGCCTCCGAAGTATCAAACTACATATAAAAATCCGTTAGTTTATTTTCTGTTAAGTTTATGGGAAATCGATCATTGCATTTTTAAATTTTAGAAATTTTTATTGATTTTTAAAATTATTCAAAAAAAAAGGAAACCAAAATAGTGTTTACGAGGAAATCATTTTTGGATAAAAGAAACAAATATAAGAAGAAATCACATATTGGATAAAAAATTTAGAACGGGCTCACCAAAGCGAAGGGGAATTTTGATCTCGAAGGATCCAGGGCACAGTAATAGCTTTCACTGCCGTTGAAACCATAGCTAACGATACTTGCACCCATGGAGGGGATCGATGCGGAAGCGCTTCTTCAGAGGGTTCGAATTTAAAGGGTGGATTTGTCTTCGGGTTGGCCAGTACCATAAAATCTTCGATATTCGATAATTTTTTTTGAAAATTTCACAAATTTTAAATTTTTGGAATTGCATTTCTCACGGTAAAAAAACGCGTCCGCTTTTTTCTTCCACAGCCTACCAAGTCTTTAAAGTGAAGTCAATGAGATCGGTTCCAAATTTGTAGAATTAGTAACACGCCGTTCCTGATTATATCGTTTTATTCCATTCAAATCGAATGTAGAAAGATAAAAAGTACATTCGTTTTACATTACAGACATTAACAATAGAATGAACGACCTCAGAATCGAAAAAAAAACCCGAAATTAAAAATTACGAGATGAAAAATTACGAGGTGAAAAATTACGAGGTGAAAAATTACGAGACTAAATAAAAAGAAAAAAGATAAGAGAAGATGAGAGAGAAGATGAGAGAGAAGATGAGAGAGAAGATGAGAGAGAAGATGAGAGAGAAGATGAGAGAGAAGATGAGAGAGAAGATGAGAGAGAAGATGAGAGAGAAGATGAGAGAGAAGATAAGAGAGAAGATGAGAGAGAAGATGAGAGAGAAGATGAGAGAGAAGATGAGAGAGAAGATGAGAGAGAAGATGAGAGAGAAGATGAGAGAGAAGATGAGAGAGAAGATGAGAAAGAAGATGAGAGAGAAGATGAGAGAGAAGATGAGAGAGAAGATGAGAGAGAAGATGAGAGAGAAGATGAGAGAGAAGATGAGAGAGAAGATGAGAGAGAAGATGAGAGAGAAGATGAGAGAGAAGATGAGAGAGAAGATGAGAGAGAAGATGAGAGAGAAGATGAGAAAGAAGATGAGAAAGAAGATGAGAGAGAAGATGAGAGAGAAGATGAGAGAGAAGATGAGAGAGAAGAAGAGAGAGAAAATGAGAGAGAAAATGAGAAAGAAGATGTGAGAGAAGATGAGAGAGAAGATGAGAGAGAAGATGAGAGAGAAGATGAGAGAGAAGATGAGAGAGAAGATGAGAGAGAAGATGAGAGAGAAGATGAGAGAGAAGATGAGAGAGAAGATGAGAGAGAAGATGAGAGAGAAGATGAGAAAGAAGATGAGAAAGAAGATGAGAAAGAAGATGAGAAAGAAGATGAGAAAGAAGATGAGAGAGAAGATGAGAGAGTAGATGAGAGAAAAGAAGAGAGAGAAGATGAGAGAGAAGATGAGAGAGAAGATGAGAGAGAAGATGAGAGAGAAGATGAGAGAGAAGATGAGAGAGAAGATGAGAGAGAAGATGAGAGAGAAGATGAGAGAGAAGATGAGAGAGAAGATGAGAGAGAAGATGAGAGAGAAGATGAGAGAGAAGATGAGAGAGAAAATGAGAGAGAAGATGAGATAGAAGATGAGAGAGAAGATGAGAGAGAAGATGAGAGAGAAGATGAGAGAGAAGATGAGAGAGAAGATAAGAGAGAAGATGAGAGAGAAGATGAGAGAGAAGATGAGAGAGAAGATGAGATAGAAGATGAGAAAGAAGATGAGAAAGAAGATGAGAAAGAAGATGAGAAAGAAGATGAGAGAGAAGATAAGAGAGAAGATGAGAGAGAAGATGAGAGAGAAGATGAGATAGAAGTTGAGAAAGAAGATGAGAAAGAAGATGAGAAAGAAGATGAGAAAGAAGATGAGAAAGAAGATGAGAGAGAAGATGAGAGAGAAGAAGAGAGAGAAAATGAGAGAGATGACGAGAGAGAAAAAGAGAGAGAAGATGAGATGGAAGATGAGAGAGAAGATGAGAGAGAAGATGAAAGACGAGATGAGAAAGAAGATGAGAAAGAAGATGAGAAAGAAGATGAGAAAAAAGATGAGAAAGAAGATGAGAAAGAAGATGAGAGAGAAGATGAGAGAGAAGAAGAGAGAGAAAATGAGAGAGAAGATGAGAGAGAAGATGAGAGAGAAGATGAGAGAGAAGATGAGAGAGAAGATGAGAGAGAAGATGAGAGAGAAGATGAGAGAGAAGATGAGAGAGAAGATGAGAGAGAAGATGAGAGAGAAGATGAGAGAGAAGATGAGAGAGAAGATGAGAGAGAAGATGAGAGAGTAGATAAGACAGAAGATGAGAGAGAAGATAAAACCAGCATGCGTGAGGTGAAAACTCATTTATTTGATTTCATTCGGAAAATGATTAAAAAGAGAGAAGATGAGAGAGATGACGAAAGAGAAGATGATAGAGAAGATGATAGAGAAGATGAGAGAGAAGATGAGAGAGAAGATGAGAGAGAGATGAGATAGAAGATGAGATAGAAGATGAGAAAGAAGATGAGAGAGAAGATGAGAGAGAAGATGAGAGAGAAGATGAGAGAGAAGATGAAAGAGAAGATGAGAGAGAAGATGAAAGAGAAGATGAGATAGAAGATGAGAGAGAAGATGAGAGAGAAGATGAGAGAGAAGATGAGAGAGAAGATGAGAGAGAAGATGAGAGAGAAGATGAGGGAGAAGATGAGAGAGAAGATGAGAGAGAAGATAGAGAGAAGATGAGAGAGAAGATGAGAGAGAAGATGAGAGAGAAGATGAGAGAGAAGATGAGAGAGAAGATGAGAGAGAAGATGAGAGAGAAGATGAGAGAGAAGATGAGAGAGAAGATGAGAGAGAAGATGAGAGAGAAGATGAAAGAGAAGATGAGAGAGAAGATGAGAGAGAAGATGAGAGAGAAGATGAGAGAGAAGATGAGAGAGAAGATGAGAGAGATGATGAGAGAGAAGATGAGAGAGAAGATGAGAGAGAAGATGAGAGAGAAGATGAAAGAGAAGATGAGAGAGAAGATGAGAGAGAAGATGAGAGAGAAGATGAGAGAGAAGATGAGAGAGAAGATGAGAGAGAAGATGAGAGAGAAGATGAGAGAGAAGATGAGAGAGAAGATGAGAGAGATGATGAGAGAGTTGATGAGAGAGTTGATGAGAGAGTTGATAAGAGGGATGATGAATAAGAAAATAAGATAGAAGAGCCACAATTTTCAAAGAAAGGAGATGTTTCAAATAAAAAGGTGTGAAAAATAGGAAGAAACAAAACTAAATAAAATATAGAAGTTTCGATCGTCAACAGTTCAAGGATTCAAAAAGAAAAATCGGGATAGCAAGAAAACTGAATTTGAACCTGATGTGAACCATGATATTACAATATAAAACACTTGAATGAATAGCAACAGTAGGCTTGAAAATAGAGGAGGAATTCCTATTATTTGTTATTATTAGTTAAACAGATTTGAATGGATGAAAAAAAAAACTATAATCTGATTAAAGTTTTAAAAGGAAAAAAAGGGAAAAGCTGGAACTATCCTAGTATATAAGGAACTAGCTGATCCCGTACGAACTCCGTTTCGCTTTCAACTTGGAATATGTCATGAACAATTTGTATGAAAGTCAATTGCCAATCATTTTCCAGATTCATTGTTAAGCAAGGATTGCAAAAATATTGAACGATCATTTAGTCTGTCGTCTGTTACTTAATATGAAATCAGGAATCAAAAACCACGTGTAAAACCACTTTCGAGGGCTCTTATATAAACTTTGATATCTGAAATTGATGCCCTTCCCTCAAAACTCCCGTGTGCAAATTTTCAAAGCAATCCATTGTATAATAACGTCAATATTGCTAAAAATAGTGAAAAATTAATTTATATGGACGACCCTTTTCGTCGACCTCTGGCAAAATATTTGACATCTGAGATCGATTGTCCGTCCTTGAAAACTACCGTGTGGAAATTTTCATCCCAATCCGATGTATAATAACGTCGATATTGCAAAAATATTAAAAGGTTTATATGGACGACCCCCTCTGCCGGCCCCTTAAACTGAATTGGATACCTGAAATCCATTGCTGATCTCTCAAAACCCTCGTGTACCAATTTTCGTCTGAATCCGATGTATAATAACGACAATATCGCATCAACAGTGAATAATTAACATGGACGACCCCTTTGGCCGACCCCTGATTTTAGTTTGGATAAGTGAAATCAGTTATTTGTCCCAAATAACTCCTATGTGCAAATTTTCATCCCAATCCGATGTATAAAAACGATAATATCACTGAAATACTGAAAATTTAATATGGACGACCCCTTTTTGCTAGCCCCTTACACTAATTTGGATACCTCAAATCGATTGCACGTCACTCAAAACTATCGTGTACCAATTTTCATCGGAATACGATGTATAATAACGTCAATATCGCAAAAACAGCGAACAGTTAATATGGACGACCCCTTTGGCGGTCCCCTTACACAAAATTTGATACCTGAAATCGATTGCTCGTCTTTCAACACCCTCATGTACAAATTTTCAACACAATCCGACAAAAAATAACGTGAATATCGTGAAAATAATATTTGTCTTGTATGGACGACCCCCTTCAGAAGGGGTCATCCAAAAATCTGAAAACATTTTTCATCCTTCCTGGCCCCAATGAGTATCCATGCCAAATTTCAGCTCTCTAGCTCTCAAGACGGCTGAGTCTATAGAGGACAAACAAACAAACAAACAAACAAACAAACAAACAAACAAACAAACAAACATACAGAAATTGCTTTTTATATATATAGATGAATTAAACTCTTAGGTACCTTCATACCTATTTATTTGAATTTATGACTTAAGTACAAATGTTTAAGTTTTCATATTCCATGGGTTTCTTGGATACTCCCGCTTCTCTATAAGCTCTATAAACTCCCGCTTCTCTATAAGCTTCATGATATAAAATAAAAAAGTGCACCCAGCTCAACATAGAACTTCACACCCAGAGATTGTTTTATTATTTACCATCAACCTTCTTCTCTCCTCCCGCAGGCAACGTCGGCCGTTCTCTGCTGTGGTCCGTGCTTTGATCCGAGTCATCTCTCCGAGGATGGCGCCATCTACAACTGGCTGGATATGCTGATGGCATCGAAAGATGAAAAGGTAAATTTGTTTTTATTTCTGATATTCCTGACTGTGTCTTTCTAGCCTAGCTAGAAAGCAAGCAGCGCAGTTCTTAAAGCTCTGTAACGTTGGAAATGTTTTGAATAGTTTATTGTGAATAGCACAGTTGGAATTAGAGGCCGGGATGGTCATACTGTTTTGCTCATAAATGTCAGGTGAAAAAGCTTTCATATCAGCTTTTGAAAGTTTATTCACACAGTTTTGTTTAAGTCGATTTTACCAGGAACATACATGAATATTCCAGAAATTTAAATTCTTAAATGTTTACCATCGTTTCAAATAAAACTTAAATGTTGTGATTTACTGTTCTTACAATTTCTTGAGAGATTTTATTCAACTTACTCGATTAGTTTGGTAAAGCTTGCGAAGGTTTTTTGCGTCTAATAGAAACAAATAAAGAGCTCGAATAGTTAAAGGATCTAAAATGTATGAATAATGAACAACTTACTATTTTTATCTTTTCCAAATGTTGCAGATCTACAATTTGGCCAAGGAAACCGTAGTTTTGTTGCTCGAGTCCAATCCCGATATCGGTCAGTTGCTAGAATGGGTCATCGATCGATGCTACACGGCGTATCCACGAGAAGCCGATGCATGCTTCCTGGCTTTGGCGGTCATTTTCAGTGCACGGTAAGTAATAATTTTACGGTTTGAGATTGTGAAATCGAAAGAAAGAAAGGAAGCAAGAAATGTTAAAAGAAAAGACATTTTATCAGGATCGTTTACTTTTTCTGCTTTCCTTGTCGAAAACCTCCAACCGAAAGTAACTTGAAATTTGTTGCATTTCCGATAATTTAATGCAATAAAACGGTGAGACAGAGCTCTGCAGCGAGTAATAAATTGAAACATACTCACATCAATTTCGGTACCCCTAACAGACGACCCTCGGAAACGAGTAGGGATAGAGATTCACGAGACCATCACAAGTCGTAAAATGAGCAGACATTTGATAAGTCTATGAGCATAAAATGAAAACTCCTCCTTCCGGGCCAATATTCATTTAACTGACACGCTGCTGCTGCTTCAGCATGAGTAACAGTTTTTACTCGCATCCTGATATTTGCCGCTCAAATAAGCCCTAGTGGGTGATTTAATGAGTTTTACTTTGCCGTGTTTTATGGAGCTTTCTTGTCTATCAAAAATGTTGTGCTCGACTCGACGGGGGTAGCAAGGGGCAAACCGAGTGCCTACTTCTCAATCAAATGAAAACTTGATGAGCTTATAAAACACCTTAAGGGCGAAAGAATGATCCTTTGAAGTTCTCTAATGTGCTTTTCTGTAGATTACACTTTCATAGCTTTGAGCATATGATCCAACATCAATTTATGCTTGAAAATAATATCCGAGTAAAATAGAAGCCAATCTTTAATCTGATTTCCCTTAGTTTTGACGTTAAATACGGAGAAAATTTGTTCCATGTTTTGCAGAAATCAATTTCAAACCAGTTGTCGGATGATGGAGCTGACATTCCGTGTAACGACGGAAGCATAAACACATGATTTCCATGTTGAATCGAACGAGCTATCCTTTGTTTTGCAGCCAGGAATTGACAGAAAATAAGATGCCAAAACTACCGAGAGCAAAAGCTGAGTTTCAAGAATAAACGGAAGTGTCACTCTTGTTCCAGAGCACCCCGGTCAAGTTGTTGCCAGACACGCCTCGGGGGCGGATGGACGAAAAACGGATCCAGTGTCGATTTCACCAATCAATTTTCTCGGATGCTTTATAACCTCTTAGATAGATGGATTCAGATAGAGACAAATGCATCGTCTGGAGGTTTTGTTTATCTGTAAGCGTCTTGAAGAAGATGTAGATGCAAATGCGTTGCTAGGTTGTAGGATGTTTTTGTCTCTGCGATTGACATCAGTACCGGTCAATGTGGGTTGACCTCTTTGAAAGCGGTTAACTTGAAGTCTGTCAATTTGCTCACTCGAGCCCACCATGTGGTTAAAGTTTCTGGTTTTCTCCTACGTAAGTGTATTACCACATGTTGATTCAAACTTTTCCAACAAATAAGCTTACTTTTACATTTTCACTGGTTAAATTATCTTGTTAACTCCATTACACAAAGATACAACACCTATGTACATCGTTAATTTTCTTCAAATTCAATTAGTTATTTCGATTAGCGCCGCCAGGCAGTTTTGGTTTCTCATTTCCTATCGATGTGCCGTTATTACTTCCCAAGAGTTGTAATTACGTCTCATCAAATGGGATCCGGAAGCAAAATAAAAAATTAAAAAGTCCTGCTCCCAAAAGATTATTGATTAAAATGTTTGACGTCATCTGAATAAAACTACCATTCGTGTTGGTTTTTTTCCCTCTTCATGCTGAAAGCACATTCAACTCCCTCGGATGACAGATATGCATGTAATAACCGTGAGATGATT
Source organism: Uranotaenia lowii (assembly GCF_029784155.1). Lineage (NCBI taxonomy): Eukaryota > Metazoa > Arthropoda > Insecta > Diptera > Culicidae > Uranotaenia > Uranotaenia lowii. The sequence goes on along the minus strand of NC_073693.1, from coordinate 161,023,853 downwards.
CCCTGAAATAACACAAATGTTCAATAGCGTGTGCGTCATGACTAAATTGAAATACTTGAGTAGCAGATCATTTTTTGAATTTTTAATTGGAACAACCAATACATATGTATTTTTTAGGATTTTTGAGTCTTGATTGCCGATTAAGCGGAGCAGTATTTGTCAAAGCATGTAAACCCTTAATGCTGCAATCACTAATCACTAATCACTAATCGTACTTCCACAGCCAGAACTTATGTCTGAGTCCCAAAGAATAATAAAAGTATTTTATAATTCTTCTTGTCTTTGTTCGTGTATTTAATTATTTTAACATATGAACATTGAAATGATCATAAACATGAATTGGTTGGGACTACCATGGAGCAGAGAACGCAGAGACATCCGGAACACAGGAACAGAAAGAAACGTGGACCACCAGTACCATACGTTTCAAATGGGGAATATCGTTGGAAGCATGCTAAGAAAAATGCTCCTTGATGAAGAAACCATGCGTAATGTAAAAGAACTTTGCCAATCGCTAAGGTCATTCTAAGGGGTTGGAAATGATTTATTTTGTACACGGAAATCCCAAAATCTCAGCACATATGTTTAAAAATTTGACAAAATAAGTAAAGCAACTTTAAAATTTGTAGCTTAATTTTTTATTACTTGAACTGTTTCGGATCATGTAAACCCTTAATGCTGCAATCGGCTCATAACTAGAGGAGATAAGGGCATAACGAGCATTCAGGGCATAATAAGCGCTCCTTTTTTTCTTTTAAAGTACGTATTTTCTTAAACAAACTTTCATTAGAATTTGTTCGTACTACCTATAGTATAATATTAATTTTTGCACCAAAAAAAGAAATATCCTTTTCATTTTTACAGAAATATTAAATAAAAACCAGTGCCAGCGGCTTCGGCGTAGTGGTTAGAGTTCAAGTCATCTACGCCAAAGTTCATGAGATCGAATCCCGGTCATGGCATACATAGTACACTTTCTGTGGTCTGGTGGTTTTAGCATTTGCGAGATGCTAGCCATCATTACTTCGAAAGATGTGCGCTTAGAAAGAGACGAACCAGCCCAAGGCTGAAAGTCTCTATAATAAGAAAAAAAAAATAAAAAAAAGAAAATAAAAAAAAAAAATAAAAACCAGCTAGGTTCTCAAGTGACGAAAATATTATAATTTTTGAGCACCACCAAATAAGCTTTTAAAACTTTTAAATCATCTTGATCTGCAATGTACGCACTGCAAAATTGCATTGTTTCTCAATTTTCACCATCATAAAATTTTTGATTTTTCACTTTAATCGATTTTAAAACGCGTTTTAACTTAAATTTGTTGACCTGGGGCGAACAGAGCACTATCAATCAGGGCACGATGAGCGTTTTCTGCCGTATAATCTAGTAGCGAATTCAACTCGATGAAGTCAACTGAATAATAGAGCTAAAGCTTGGTTTGTTTCATCTGTCGATTTGGCCTATTGGTAAGGTGTCGGAGAGGTAATCTGTAGACTCGAGTTCAATTCCTGTTCGAGGGGATTTTTTTTCACATACCATTCACGATTGATTTTTTTTATTGTTACATTATACAGCTATTAGCATCATCCGTCAAACAAAATACCAGAAACATAATGTACAGTGTCGGACAAAAGAATAGGACCACAGCTCAATCCAAAACAGAAAGTGACAAAACTTTGAGAAAAAAAATCCATTTAAGTGCATCAAACCATTTACAAATTGTAAATTCCATTCTTCGAAGAAATTAAAATCAACCACGCAAGACCAACTATTGTGTTGTGTTAGACTCAACCCTGTCCAATTCTAACATTTCAAAATATTTGATCCGTGATTGAACAAAAGTTAAGTATGTGGTGAAAATGCTTCTTAAAAATTTCTACCCGCTCATTTTCAACACCTGTAATTTTCTTCTAATCTTCTTCTATCCATCTATAATTTTCAATTCTTGAAATGTTCTCACTATGAGAACATAGCATTCACCGATAAGGCCGTAAAATTAATTTCATAACATAAAATCACAGTGATTAATCTTAATTATTAAAATCATCCGTAGTTAAAACAATTGTCCTTTATTTAAAAATGCGTTTTAAGCATACTTACTGACTAAAATAACGCGACATAAAATAGGACCGCTTTAGAATTCATGGTAAAAGAATTTAAAAAAAAAAGGAAATTCATACCGTGATCGATTTGCAGGGTTAGTACTTGGTGGTATAACCCTTATTATGCATCACTTCTCGCATCCGGTTCGGCATCGACTCCCCCAGCTTTTTGCACGTTCTCACCGGGATAGCGTACCACACCGCCTGGATTCTCTCCCACAGCTGCTGCTTGTTTTTTGATTTTTCGGTGTATACCTTACGTTTAACTATTTCCCATAGGTTCTCTATGGGATTGAGATCACTGGACTGTGCTGGCCACTCCATAACGTCTACCTTATTATCCTGGAACCACTTTTTAACCGTTTTAGCGGTATGTTTGGGATCGTTGTCCTGCTGGAACTGCCACTTTAGGGGCATCTCTCACTCGGCGTGAGGCAGCATTACTTCCCGAAGTATCTGGGCGTAGAGATGCTGGTCCATAATCCGGTCGATCCATTACAAGGGACCCATCCCGTACCAAGAAAAGCACCCCCACACCATGATGCTACCTCCTCCATGTTTGAATGTTTTATTTGTATACTGGGGCATATACGCACAGCCGAGTGGGCGATGGACCCAACTCTTTCCGTTCGAGCCGATGAGGTTCACTTTGGTCTCATCTTAGGGAACAATGACCCTGGCAGTTAAATTCCCTTGAAAAAAAAATTTGGTCTCATCCGACCACAGCACATTTCTCCATAGTTTCTTCTTTTCCGGACCGACCCAATCGAAATGGTCCTTTGCATACTTCAGCCGCGCCTTCGAGTGCTTCGGCGTCAGCATCGGCACCTTTCGGGGACTTTTTCCTCCTAGTCCCTTCTCTGCCAACCGTCGATGAACCGTCCGGGAACTCACAGATAAGTTCAGCTCGTCTCTGATCTGCTTGGACGCTTTGAAAGGATCCTTTTGCGAGGCACGCTTGATTGCCGAATCGTCCTTCGACGTCGTTTTGCGGGGGCGGCCGGTCAGTTCCCGTTTGCCGGTGCTGTGAAGCGCGTTGAAAACGAAAGTTTTCGACCTTCCTAAGTAGTCGGCGATCCCGCGTTGGCTTTTGCGAGCCTTGTACAGATTCCGGATGATCGCTCGCTGGACCTCCGTGCAGTGCTGTGCCTGACCCATAACTTTTTCGCTGAAAACAGAGTAGGAGGAAGAAAATCTTTATTTTTTGTTTGTTTTAATGATTTAAATGATTAATTTTATGGGAAATACTTACCAGGACACGAAAATGGACAAACAACACCGAAAACAACACCTTTTCTTCAAATCTAGAGCGCTGAAAATGCCGGAACATCCGAACCGATGAGCTGGTCTTATTTTATGACGCGACTTTTTTCACCCTCTGACAGCTTTCTGGTCGACTAGAACAAACGGGTTGCTTTGATTGCAACAAACGTGCAGTATACAAAGTTAGCATACTACAATAAGTGCTTGCCGCTAGGTGTCGCATATTATTATATTTGAATTGGCAGTTTAAAGGTGATTTGAACATTTTGCATTAGAGCGGTCCTATTCTATTGTTCGACACTGTATGAGCATGTGTTGATTGTTCGAATTCTACAAACAGACCTAGACTATTTTGTTATTGCTTTGTTTGATGAATCTACGCCTCACCGTTTAGTGCAAAATGCATTGATCATGAATGATAAATAAAAAAATAATCACCTTGACCAGGAATCGAACTCGAATCTACTGATTACCTCTCCGATACCTTACCAATAGGCCAAATCGTCAGATGAAACAAGGCAAGCTGTAGCTCTATTATTTAGTTGACTTCATCGAGTCGAATTCGCTGGTAGATTTCCCGGCAAAAAACGCTCATCGTGCTCCGATTAATGGTGCTTATACTGCGCCAGGGGGGTTCTCATTAAGCCCCTACAGTGACTGGTTTTCAGCTTTCTGTAAAATTTTTAAAATGTATTTTTAAACGTTTTTATCTACTTTTTCAAGTTTCATCCAATTAGGCAATAGATTATTTGAGTGTCTGAACACGAAACAATGATCTAATTAACATATTATAGCTGTTCTCTATGGTTAAATATGCGTTTTCCTTAAGGTGGCCATTATGCCCTTATCTCCCCTATCTTTTTCTTCCGTCTTCTGGCTGTAAAGGTTTGAAAACTGATATTTTGTTCATAGTTTTTGTTTTATGAATTTACTCTCTCTAGTCCCTTTATATGAGGTTGTTTTTATTCTTTTACAATTAATCGTTTCCTTATTTTATGTTTCCTTTTTCTACTTTCATTTTTTATGAGGGCATGATAGCCACCTTAAGGAGGACGCTTATTTAACCATAAAAAAATAATTATAATATGTGAGCTACATCATTGTTTCGTGTTCAGACACTAAAAAAGTCTATTTCCTGGCTTAAACTTGAAAAAGTAGCAAAAAGACGTTTAAAAATGCGTTTAAAAATGCATTCTAAATTTTTTTCCCATAAGCTGAAAATCAGTCACTGTAGGGGCATAATGAGAACCCTCTCTGGGGCAGTATAATCACAAATAATCGGGGCACGATGAATCTTTTCTGCCGTAGATTCTAGCAGCAAATTCGACTCGATGAAGTCAACTCATTTATAGAACTACAGCTTGACCAGTTTACATCTGACAATTTAGCCTGATGGTGAGGTCTCGGGGAAGTCATCAGAAGACTCTATTTCGATTCCTATTCAAGGTGATTTTTTTTTCATTTACCATTCATGATTGACTAAACTAAACGATGGTGAAAATTGAGGAACAATGTGTACATCATGTTGCATTGCGTATATTATAAATCAAAATGATTTAACGATCATAAAAGCTTATTTTCTGGTGCTCAAAAATTTTAATATTTTCGTCATTTGAGAACCTTAAAGGGGATACGGTCAAAATTTGGTCAATATCAACTTGACGTATTTCTTTCAATTTTACATTTAAAAAACCTGAACACCCCTCATTTTGAAGGTATGTGTGTGTGTAGAATGTTGCTCCTATTTTGATTTTGGAATTCACTCTTCAGTTGTCAAAATGTCGTCCAAGGAAGAAGAGCAGCGTATCAAAATTTTGCTTGCGCATCGCAAAAATCCGAGCTACTCGCACGCAAAGCTGGCAAAATCGCAAAAAGTTGCCAAATCAATAGTTACAAATGTAATTAAAGTGTTTGGAGAAAGTTTGTCGACAGCCAGGAAGTCTGGATCGGGGGGGGAAATCGAAAACCGGAAGCCGCTGAGACGACAAAGAGAGTTGCCGGTAGTTTTAAGCGAACCCTAACCTCTCTCTCCGAGATGCCACAAATAAGCTGGGTGTATCGTCTACAACCGTGCATCGAGCCAAAAAACGAGCCGGACTGTCGACTTAAAAGAAGGTAGTGACTCCAAATCGCGATGATAAACAAAATACGACAACCAAAGCGCGATCCCAGAGGCTGTACACGACGATGCTGACGAAGTTTGACTGCGTGGTAATGGACGACGAAACCTACGTCAAAGCTGACTAAAAGCAGCTTCCGGGACAGGAGTTTTATACGGCAAAAGGAAGGGGAAAGGTCGCAGATATATTCAAGCACATGAAACTGTCAAAGTTCGCGAAGAAATATGTGGTTTGGCAAGCCATCTGGACGTTTGGCTTGAAATGCAGCATTTTCATAGCTTCCGGGACTGTCAACCAAGAAATTTACGTGAAAGAGTGTTTGAATAAACGTCTTCCGCCTTTCCTGAAGAAACACGGTTGTTTCGTACTGTTTTGGCCGGATTTGGCATCTTGCCATTATGGTAAAAAGGCCATGGAGTGGTACGCCGCCAACAACGTGCAGGTGGTTCCCAAGAACAAGAACCCTCCCAACACGCCAGAGCTCAGCCCAATTGAGAAATACTGGGCTATTGTCAAGCGGAACCTAAAGAAGACCAAAAAATCTGCTAAGAACAAGCAGCAGTTCAAGGCAAACTTGCTTTCTGCGGCGAAGAAGGTGGACAAGGTGACTGTACAAAATCTGATGGCAGGGGTTAAGCGTAAGGCCCGTCAATTCGGATTTGGAAAAGCGGAAGCCTAACTGAATATTTTTCCTGAATTTAATACTAATTAAACTTGAAGAAGAAATTTAATTTGATTTTAGCTTAGCTTAGCTTAGCTTGGTTGACTACTCATATCCACCTTAAATCATTGAATTCGAAATGCCTCAAAAACAGATTTTATAAATTCTATCTAGTGATGCTTCTAGTGATTTTACATTTATTTTCAATATATACATTTCGAATTCCATAATCGCTGGCGTGGCTAAGCAGAACAAGTTCCACATCGCCAATGGTTGCTACTCCGTGATTAATCGAGGCCATCAATTTTGCACAAAGTCCAAAAAAATGACGCTTGGGATTAGCAGTCATTCTCATTGTACAAAACTGATGCTCTCCGTTTTTGAAAATGATTAATAACGGCGCCGGCCACGTCCTAGTAGTCAAAGGGGAAAAAGGAAGGAATGTTAGTATGGTACTCTTTAGGTTCAACTAGCAACCTCTTGCTCCTGCATACTCCAAAAATAATTTTGAAATATTCAGAATCAGAAATAAGTTAGTATCACCGACTATGGAAACCGTCTGTACGTCTGCGAATCTATATTCAAGTATCCAAGGAGGGGGTTATGTTAGTTAGTGAAAGGTGAAGATCAGGATCCATTTTGGTAAATGGTGCGATCACGATTTTCCTACACCTCCTATGCTCCTAAACATTTCCTAAGGAAACTCCTATACTATGAGGCATTCGATAAAATTCGATAAAAATATATCGAGTAAAGTATTCACTAAAAATTATTATCATCTTCATTTCATCCTAGACAAACTATTTAGCTCCTTTTCCTAACTATTATCCCTGTTTAAACAAAGAATTTTCAAAAGGGCATTTATTGTTTAAGATAGAAAATAACTTTAATTGAAAGTATAATTTAATAGTGCTCAGGCACAATTTTTTAAACAGTATTTCGCGTTTATTGCCATTTTGTAAATTCTTTTATTCATTATTCTCCTTTGCCTCATACATTTTAGAAATCGTGTATTTAGAATAGTATTGACAATTTTAAATAGATGACTACAAATTCGATTTTTTTTTGTTTAACTAAATCAAGTAAATATTTTTCCGTACCCTAAGTTGCAATGGGTTAACGGCTGCGGTGTGTATGTTTGTGAAAATGATGGATCAACCCATCATTTTCCTGACAGTGTCGTTACACACAATCTTGTTAAACATGGTGTCATAATATGGCCTAAATTAGAAGAGGAGCTGGACATCTTTATTTAGTTTAAATTCAGCAGTAGGTTCAAAGATGTCTATTTTTTTTTCATGATCCATGTTGATAAGATGAATGGGAGTTGAAACACTTGCCCTCCCTTCCGCAGAACAATCGCAACATTTGGTAGTGAAAGTATCACAATTTACCATAATAAAAGTTGATACTTTCAATAGGGCATAATTCGTTTGGTTAGGTAGTTAGATGGTTTAGTCTTGTAGAATTAAAAATAGAGAAAACGTGTGAAAAGTATTACGATGTTAGGTAAAGGTTATGGTATTCGCCTCCCCAATGCTCTAGTAAGTGTGTATTTGCGGTTTATGAATTTCGTTGGCTTATTCTTAAATCAAGCATTTTACAAGAACTAGAGGCTCATTGGATGGGAATGCTGTTGTTGGAAAATGTTATATTTCATTTGGTAAGACGTTTTTTTGCTTTTTATTTAATTATTCATTTTTAGCAAATCTTTACGTTTTTCGGTTTAGTTTGAAATTCATCTATGGAAGTATATATTAGAATGTACGGTTTTGAAGAATAACAATGAGTAGGTAGTCCTAATTACTGATTTCGGGCATTTTACAATAGGCATGCGGTATATTTTAATAGAACCCCTATGTAGATTTTTTGTAAATTATGATGGATTTTAACATTCAACTATGTGAGGTAGGTAGGGTACGGTAAGATGTGCTCTTATATCCATATTCTGGTAAATTTTCATGATTTTGTGATGTTGTGATAGGAATAAGGTAGCTTACTTCTACTATTAATTTGAGCTAGAATTTTTATTAGTTTGAAATAGGCTTGCTCCAAAAAGCAAAACAAACTCTCACATCCATATTTTGGTAAAATAGTATGATTAGCAATGAAATGGAAAAACTCTAAAAAGAAAAACAAAAATTTCAAAATTTAGAAAATGAAAGGCAAAAAATTAGGGAAAAACAGCAAATAACACTTCAATTACTTCATGCAAGAACTAATTCCTTCCTTTATATTTCTCTTTCCTCTCCTTTTCTCTTTCTTTTATTTTCATATACCCCTGCGCATACGATTCGGAGTCATATGATGACTGGACCCCGAGACAACTATCACGAAACCCATCACACATACCAGTGGAATTGGGGCGGAGACACGAAGCAGACGTTCAACAGACGACGATGAAGGAAGGAAAAACATATAAGATAAGTTAAAATGATTCCTTTAATAACACAAAAATTAAATGTAGTTAGATGCGTGGGGAGTATGTAGAGGCCAGTCTCGAACCCGCCCATGTCCTTCCTCCAACTGGTATCGGGAGGGGTTGGTTTATTATCTTGAACTGCATTTTATCCATATTCCATGGATATAATGAAGTGCTTGATGGTTTAACCAACGTCTCAAGATCGCTTACTATTCTACGCTGCCTTCTCTAAACTTTAAATTTTCTTCTCCAAACTATTCTAATTTTCATTTCCAGCGTCAGCTCCCCGAGCTATTTAAACGCCATAAAAAAAAAAAAAAAAAAAAAACTAAATCAAGTAAATATTTTTCTACCAGACTACTACTCACTATAGTACAATTACTTATAGTTTTGTTTTCATAATGCCCATACAGAAAGTCATTCAACTTACATATATGATTGTACCTTCAAATCCTTTTTAGTGCTTTTACTAAGATCTTCTTATTTATTGAAACAGAAAAAATATACCTATTGTGAACACGAGGTCTGAAGCAATTTTATATAAAGGGATTTAAGGGATACATGAAAAAAATTTGAAAGGTAGATAACAAGAGTTAAGGTGGATAAAACTTTGTAAAATTTTTAATTCATTTTCTTTATGATAGCAAGCTTACCCATGAAACTTAATTCTTCTAGTACGAATGAAATTCAGCTGCTACTCACTAAACCATTATTTTGATTGATTTGAAATTCACGTACTGTTTGCCTTACTAAATGATCTGCAATAATCAACAAATTTCAATAGTATAATATTCCATAAAAGTGTTTGAATATCTTCTATATCACCGATTGCTTTATTATATGAGAATAGTATAGTTCTATTATCAACTACTTTTTAACCAATTCGAATGTTTGACACGCAATATTATTTTTCTGTAAAAGTAACATATAGGGTTAACAATTTTGAAAATGAAAGATGGTTAAAATTTTTTGGCAAGAGTTTAGTGTTCGCTTGATTCCCTGGACTTTAAAGTTCCATTATTATTGAATTTGAAAACAATATAAAATGAGATTTTTTTTTATTATTGATCAGCTAGTGACTCATATTCAAACGTGTGCAAAATTGTCTCTATCAAAAATTTTCAAGGAATAACTAAGTGAAATCTAACGTCAAAATTCTATTGAATGAACTATTTTCGATGAATTACTAAAGAATTTATAAATACGACTGACATCTAAACTAGCTTATTTTCTTAAAATGATTCAAAAAATTCAAAAACTCTATTACTTTTCATTCATTCTAAATTAATGTTCCTATTTCATTTTTTAACTGAAACAGTACATACATATCTGTTCAAATAAGGTTTTATTACAGGAACATTTTTCCTTTGAAGTTATAATACGAAACGGTATGGTTCAATCACTCATGACTGTGTATTTACCTTTTCTTATGAGAGATGTTAAAGAGAGTGAAAATTACTTTCTATGTATTTGAAATAAATTTAAAACACAAATTATAGTGTCTGTTCTTGATTTCATGGCTCTATCTAAGATGAGGCATTTAAAACCTTTTTAAACTGTTATCTCAACAAAAACCTTCATTCAATAGTCATCGTAACCTTGCCCATCTAATAACACAGACGGATGGCGTCAGGACATATTATCTTTCATTATTACAATTAAGCAACCCTTTTTTCAGGGAATTGAACATAAGCAATCTTAGCGCTGAATCAACATATATAAATAAAAAAATTACGATTGATATTAATGGTACAATTTTACATATTGATTTACTGTTCCTGTCCTACAGCGGTATCATCAGAATTGTATGTGTTAAATGTTTAAATTAATGTATGTTTAAAGAAAAAAACATTTAGAACTGCAAATTTGATCAATGATTCTGATTGCAGAAGTGAGAGCTCCACCTCTGTGAAATTTTTGAAAGTTCATTCTAGAGCTTTCCCTTTAACAGACCCTGTATACAAGCTTTCTTAAAATAAATTATTAGCCATGAAATATTTCCTCGAATGAAATATTTCTTGATGCTATGATTCCTGTCTCTAGTTCCAACGATATGCTTGAAAGAAATGAAAAATCTAATTTGCTTGTGCGTACGTGGTTGCCGTAAATTTAGTCAAACTCATATATAAAAAATCAATAAAAAATGAAATAGAAATACAATTATCTTCTAGTGATTGTTGTTGAGGATGAATTCGTTTGTTCACAGATTCATATTAAAACCCGGGATTTGACACGTTTATCTCGCATTCATTCAATATTGCATGCAAGTTTAGCGATAGCGATGACGCGAAAAGCTTTTCAAGTTAAACCAACATCAGCTCCATCTATTTTTCACTTTCATAAGTTCGTCAATGAAGTTTTTTTTTTTTTGCTTGTCCCTATCAAACATCAACCGAAATTAAGAATGAATTGTTGTAAATTATTCATATCAATTTTGTCTTCATGTTAAGATCATAAACAACTCGAATGAAAATGAATGTTTCTTTATCAAAACATTTATGTAAGGAGGAGTGAATACCATATTCTAACTTAATTGTTCATTTTACTGATAAAAAGTTTCCAAACAAAGACTTACCCAGAAAACTAAAAATAAAGAGCAGTAAAAATAAAAGAATATTATAAAATTGTACTTAGCTTGTAACTCCGTCTAGAAAATCGTCCTAAATAGAATTTTCTTTTTACTCGGGTGTTTTGGATGTGATCAGATGCTGCACTTTTTCCAAAGCAGTAACGCCTGTAACGCTTACTCTAGCGTTGATCTGAGCTTTCTCAAAAGCTTTCCAGCACCACCTTCGTTTGATTTTGCAAACTTCACCGAAGCTCCGAATAAAAAAAAATCGTAACGTCATGCAGAAAATAGTAAAAACACACAATTGAAAAATGAAATTTCTCTGAATATTCCAAACAGTCCTTGAAACCTCCATGATATAAACTATCGCGTACACTTCACTAATCGATATCGCATCGAATAATTAATAAAACCCGGCTAAATTCGACTGAAATTTATTTTCAAACCCGTACGTAAACGAAACCGTGTCCTCCGCCCGTTCCCGTAAGTTTTGCTGAAGAAGAAATTTAATTTGATTTTTTAAATAAACGATTTCACCGATTTACACGCGTTTTCCCTTGACCAAATTTTGACCGTATCACCCTTTAGTTAGTTTTAATTAAATTTTTCGGTAAAAATGATAAGGAGATATTTTTTTGTTGAAAAATCAATACTATAGAAAGTACGAAACTTATCCTCATGAAAATTTATTTAAAAAAATACGTACTTTTGTAGAAAAGAGGAGTGTTTTCTACGCCCGGGTGCTCGTAGTGCCCTTAACTCCCCTACCCGGGTGAATACAGAATTTGGCCCAATTTATTGCATTTGCAATTTCTTTGAGATATAAGAGTTGAAGCTTTCTGTAATAGAATAATCCAAAATTTTCAACCAGCATTTTGAATTAGTGCTTTTAAAAATTGAAACATAACTTTCCTATCAGAAAATTATTTTGAAAATTATTTTTTGGTGTTGTTCCGATTGTAATAAAGTTACCTATAATCTTTTTTTTTTGTTTTGTTTCAGAGAGTATCCCTGTGACCATTACACGTCCGTCATCAACGTGACCCTGCTGATGACCGGATGTCCCCGCGTTGAGGTTCACTCGACGGCCCTGCAGCTGCTGCAGATCCTCGACAAGCGCTTCTTCGGCAATGTCGGCCCCATGCTGTCCGAGAACGATAGAGGTAAGTTTGTGTAAATTTGATTGACTTTATGGGAGTTCTTATAAATATTCTATTGAAATTAATTTTAACATTTTCGCTTCTGATTCGCGTTGACTATTCCGCTGATGAAGCTTTCGGCGAATCGGAATCAACGACACATTGTTTAAAAAAATGGCCATGAAGTGTGCTTGATTGATTGATTTTAAAATTGAAACACTGTCGCTCTCTCAAAAAAGTGGGTGGTTTTCAGTGTTCAATTTGATCAACAGATGGATAATTAATTGGCAAAATATAATGATTCACCAACAATCGGAAATCCAACAACCTCCTTTCTTAAAACTAGAATGAAAAAGAATTAAATTATTATGGAAAAGAAAATTCCTATACGTTACCGGAATAAATTCTATAGCGATCGTTTTTAGAAAGCACTCTGAAACGGGTCTGGTCCGAATCGTTGGGATATTTTTGCACGAAGTGGTTAAAAAAATATCAAAAAGCCATCATTATGAAACATGGCTGTTGATAAAGAGGTGAATCTGTGGAAAAATAATAATAACTTTTCATCATGATGATAGTTGTTTTCATTTTTTTAAGCTCTCCTCGTGTTGAGTTTTGCTCAGTAAACAACACTAAGCTATTTATTCCTATTTTCTCCAAGCATATCCTGATGATCATAAAAACACTTTTGATGTTCTTGGTGCATCTTCAATTTACCAACAGAATAGAGAGAGAAATGGAACCATAATCGGAAATCAGTGGTTAGATGAACCGGTACGGCAACTTTATTTTTACCCAGTAGTTTCTTCTCTCTTTACCTCCGTTCAATATTGTTATCAAAATAGGCTTCTAATATTAATCCTATTACAAGCCAGAAAATCGGGAAAACCAGTAAACATGGGAATTTAAAAATGAACCGGGAATAAACTGCATGCAAAGTAATTCTTTTTCCCAATTTATGTACATTTTGTAAAATGAAGTTCCTCAATAGAAAACTTTTGATCAGAAGCAGCACTTTGGCGATTGTTTTGTGCTTCAATGAATATACCACCAATGCCAATGAAGGTGTAAGTCCGCGTGGTTCCGTCCCCCAATGTGCTTCAAAGGGAAAATGCCTATTTGTTTTCCAGCATTTGATACCTTGAAAGGCTTTTTTTAAACCTTTCAACTGAATTTGAATGAAAAAAAGTTTAATTTTATGAACGTTTTTGGAAGTTTGGAAAATATTAATTAAAAGTGCTCATTCGTTCCTATGGATTTTTCTCTAGAATTGAATATAGGGGATGAATAACACGAGAGTGTTAAAATCGCAGAAAATCAAAAAACAATCAAGAATTGAATCTTTCAAAAAAATCTTTTTTTAAATACCTAAATCTTTCAGGCACATTCAGACACATAACCTAGAAACAAAATTTCAATATTGGACCCGAAATCTCAGAATTACAGATTCAAAAACCGATATCCTGTACCCAGATCTCAGGTTCAAAGAACGAATTCTGAAATAATAATGTGATTTAATATAGTCGTTTCTAAGTCACCGATCACAAGTGGTTCAATGTGGACAACAATATCCATCCGAGCGAAGATTGATCGATGGGCACCACAAGGATCATGCTTGAGTGCCTTGTTATTCACCCTTTACATCAGCGGCATTGCCAGTTATTAGAAAGCTTGTTAACCCTCATCATGTTTTGCAAGAAATATTTCTACTTTATTCTTGGTATCTCCCATCGGCCGGCGCACACTTTTTCCAGTCATGTTATTGATGAGTTTTTCCCACTTATAGTTCGTCAATCTGTTTTTTGGATGGATGCTTCCTCCTCCTTCAATTTCTGCTACTTTTTGGCCCAAAACTTCAATTTTGAAAGAAAATTAGGGCAATTTGGTGGATACAGCTGTTTCGAAATTAACAAAACTTTAAACGTTTTTACTGGAATGTCTGCTCGAAGGGCTGGGTCATTCGGCCGATGGACGTTAGGCCGAATTGGCTATCTGGCCGAATAGGCTTCTAGGCGAAATAAGTTATTCGGCCGACGGTTATCCAGCCGAAGGCTGTTAGACCGAAAAGACGCAAGGCCAAAAAGATGTTCGGCCGAATGGTCTTTAGGTCGAATGGTCATAAGGCCGAAAGGTCGTAAGGCCGAATGGTCGTTAGGCCGAATGATCATAATGATATCATAATGAATGATCGTCATGAATGGTTGCTAAGTCAATAAGAAATCTTTTACACTTGACTGCATGCTAGGCCGAATGGCTGTTAGGCCGAATGGTCGAATCTGGCCTTGCATCCATTCGGCCTTATGACTATTCGGCCTAACGACCATTCGGCCTTACGACCATTCCGCCTAATGACCATTCGGCTAAATAATGTTCGGCCAAATAACCTTCGGCCTAATGTCCGATTCGACCTATTGTCCTATTCGGCCGAACATCCATCGTCCTTTAAACCCATTCGGCCTAGCGACCTTCATCCTTATATTTTCGGTCTATCGTCCTTCGGCCGAATGTCCGGGCCCCCTTAGGTAGCGAAATATACATACACGAGTACTTTAATATCTTTTCAGCAGAGCGAAAACCGAAGCTTTTGTATGGGAAATTTCAAGCTTGTGAAATGTTATTCGCTGCAGGCTTAAATTGATCCTAGGCCTGGTACAACGTCTCATTCCAAATTTGGGCCAGATCGGATCACGAGAAGGGGTCGCTCAACGAGCCTAAAGTTTGTATGGGATTTCGAAACATTTTGTTCGGAAAGAACATGAAAATCCAGTTTTTCATGAATAACTTTAGTCCCCTTTGGCCGATTTCTTTTGAAAACGGGTTTTCTTAAAGCCTAAACTATGATAAATATTTCAACCCAAGAAGACTGCATTTCAATTCGAGTTATGATAAAAAAGTTATTAGACTTCAAAAATGAGGTAACTTTTTTAAGGATGATATTCATCAGTGTTAATGCTGCATCAAAATGTTCGAAGCATTGTCTCTCATTCACAGTGATGAATATCACCCTTAAACAAGATAGCTAGTTTTTGAAGCTTAATAACTTTTTTTTATCATAACTCAAATTGAAATGCAGTCTTCGGATGAAATATTTGTCATAGTTTAGGCTTTAAGAAAACCCATTTTCAAAAGAAATCGGCAGAAGTTGGCCATAGATATTCATGAAAAACTGGATTTTCATGTTCCTCCCGAACAAAATGTCTCAAAATCAAAAACTTTAGGCTCGTTGAGCGACCCCTTCCCGTGATCCGATCTGGCCCAAATTTGACATGAGAGACATTGAGTATTTAAGCCTGCAGCGCATAACTTTTTCAAATGTCGGGTCATTTGAGGCACTCTAATGTAGGGTTGCCAGATACTTTCAGAAAAAAGCGGGACATTTAACGACAAAAAAGCGAGACACAGTCGAAAAAAGCGGGACATTAGAGTCTAACGTATACTTGAACCTGCTAGCGTCCTTGCTGTGGTAGAAGGATATTGGAAATAAACATAAATATAAAACGGTCTCCAAATAAATTATTTTGTTAAAAAAGCTTATCGAAATGAATCATTCCCGTTTTTTGAGTTGCACTTGAAGTTTGAATGTAGTAGTTATGACAAACTATATAAGCAAGAGACAAATAAGTAGAGACAAACTATATAAGCAATTTTTAAGATCGAAATGTGAAAGAAGTTGGCTTCGATTCAAGAAATGAATACTCGCGAAAAATAAAAGAAGCATAAAACAAATCTATTCAAGATGAATTGGACAGAAATCAAACTAATGGAAAACTGCTGTGGAAAACAATTAAACGATTGATTAGTTCAAATGCTCCCAAAGTCGATTCGATCTCGTTTAACGGAATTGAAATTATCGAAGAATCTGAAATTGCAGAGAAGTTTGATGACTTCTTCATTGATAGTGTCATAGAAATTCATAACAGCATTCCGGTAAGTTCTAATGTCTGCTTGGATGAGATTATCTATAATAGTGGAAATTTCAGTTCACTTGAAACAGTAACTAGTCAAGAATTTGACGAAATAGTGAAAAACATGACACCCACAGCGGGGATTGATAATGTACATATCTCTAAGAGTTTTTAAAGACTCATTACCGGTTTTGGTCAATCCATTGAGACATATTATAAATATGAATCTGCGATTAGGAGTGATACCAAATACGTGGAAGTGTTCGACTGTTATTCCTATTCAAAAGGAGAAAAATACCCGAGAGGCAAAATTGTACCGTCCGATAAATATGTTGGAAATACAAGAAAAGGTGCTAGAGTTAGCAGTAAAAAGGCAGTTGCTACGTTTTATTGAGTCCAAAGAAATATTGATTGCCGAACAGTCTGGATTCAGAAAACAGCATTCAACAGAATCTGCAGTAAATTCGATTCTACGAAATTGGAAGACCAACATTGAAAATGGTATTTATAC